>NC_134793.1:65953360-65955860 GCF_046742065.1 Oratosquilla oratoria | reverse complement strand
AGTTATAGACCAGATGATGTCTTGCCACTTGGAAGAACGACTTCGCGGCGAGATAGTGGGCGGGAAGGATGGGTGTGATGAGGGATGGGTGGTGCGATGGGCGGATATCGTCAAGATTGTGTTCGTTACGGGCTGAGGCGGGCGTGGAGGGTGAGAAACGAACAGGCCGATCGATTACGAATGGCGTTCTTGCTCTCTAATTTTCTATTTTTACTCTTACTCTCACTCTTATTCTTACTCTCTCTCTATTATCAGTCCTGCTCTTATTTCACTCTTATTATTACTCTTGTATTACTCTTATTTTCTTACTCTTTGTCTTCCATTACTTTTAATTTCACTCTTATTCTAATTCTTACTCCTGCTGTTATTTTGCTCATAATTTTACTCCTACACTAATTCTTACTCTACCTGTAGGTCAGTTTTGATGCACTGAAAAGTATACACCTTATCGTGAATCGTTAGGGTCGATTAAAAACAAATAAAAGACTATCCTTGAATTATAAAACGATTATTTATGCAATGAGATCGGCTGGCGTACTCTCCTGGGGGTCATATGCGTAACCTTGGGTGTAGAGGGGGGGGGGGTGACGGGAGGAGGAAGAAGGGGGGTACGTACCTCAACTTTAAAACCATTTTTAGGGGGTGGGTTGGTGGGTGGGTGGGTGAAAAATGAGACCATTCAAGGTGAACAGGGCCATAGAAGGTGTTATAGAGAGAAGTAAGTGTTCTGAGAATTTGAACGTAAATTGTTTAAAATTAGAATTTTTTAAGGGTAACAGAGAACTCTGAACAAGTTGTAAATGTGAACTGGATATAAAAATAAGAGTTGTTCAACAAAAGAGTTCTTCTAACAAGTATACTTAATATTGAGTACAGAGTTTACCTCAAGTAGGAATTTGTTCAAAAATTTTCATTTTGCATTGAATTCAGCATATTTGGAATTTAATCTCAAGAAATTGTAATAAAAAAGTACATTTTATACTAAGAACAGAGTAATAAGAATTTGATCATAAGAAGGAAGTTGTAATAGAATGCACATTTTTGCGTTGAGTAGAGTACTGAAAATTTCATCACAAGGAGGGAATTATACTCAAACGTATATCTTGCATGGAGTGCAGAGTACTATGTATTTAATCAGAAGGAAGTTGTACTAGATAATACATTTTGCATTGAATACAGAGGAACACACATATTACGATATTAGTTTCTTGATCAGGAGAAGTAGTAATACACAGACAAGTATGATAATCTTGTAGTTATTGCGGGATCCCTATAAATAAAGGGTTCCCAAACTAATGAGCGTGAGGGGGGTACAAAAGGGGCGTGAGTTCATCTGTTTGAAAACCATTGTTTAATTAATAAGGATAGGGACATAATTCCAAGAACAAGTATATATTGTTACATACGTGTAAAATATAATTCTATTAGTCAACCCAACTCGTTTTCTATTAAGATATAAATAGAGAAGATATATAATTTTATATAAAAACAAAAATTATGGGGGGAGGTGTGCTAGCCTACTTGAAGCAAAAAGGAACGTCATATAAGATCATTTGGGAATCACTAGTATAGATTATAATGTATAGATGATACCAAGCTATTTCCATCAGCTGAATGGTTGACCTTAACCTGATTGGGACTCCCCCCTCAACTGAATCAAGCCTGATTTTCTCGACAACAAAAGACTCATAACTTATCACTGTATTGAGCGGGTTAAGTTTAATCAGCAAACATGGGTCTATGTTTGGGTGGGGTCAGAGGCTGGGTAATGGGTCTGCGAGGGAGAAAGGGAGTGGGAGAGGGAGAGGGAGAGGGAGTAGGAGGTGGGTCACGCCTGCGCAAGACATATAACCGTCAGATCTTGGCGTTAAGCAGTGACCTGTGAGTTGAAGGAGAATAAATAATGACGTTGATGGATCGTCGCGAAGAATAGAGTCTACCAACGAGGTGAATGTGTGGGCGTCAGGCGCAATTGTGTGTCTGAATAGAAGAAAGACCTTTGGCCGTGAAGAACGGAGGACATGAAAAGATGTAGAGAGGATTTGAACTCGGAATGTTATCGATGTCTAGGAGTCTGGAAGACATTTGAGATCAGGATCTTGAAGGGAAAAAATAACTATAGGAATAGGTCCCACATTCGAACTTAGCAATAAGTATATAAGAATGGAAGAGACTGCAAGAGACCATTAAGCCTATACTGGGCAGTTCCATGTCCAGTGCCACCTAACATCCCCATCTATTTTCTTAAAACAACAAATAGTTTCAGCGCTCACTACATGGTTATTAAGTCTATTTGATTCGTTCACCAATCTATTGGTAGGTCAGTTCTTGACTATTTCTAATTAAATTTGTCCAACCCATTACTACGAGTCCTTTCCTGCTGTACTAAAACGATGACCTTGCCTGCATCATCCTTGTTGAAACCCTTGACCCATTTAAACACCTCCATTAGAACACTCTGCACTCAACGTGAATTGTATAATGTTTTTATTGTTTCAGA
>NC_134793.1:65935860-65945860 GCF_046742065.1 Oratosquilla oratoria | reverse complement strand
TCCAAAAGTCCTCCTCCGAACTTCCTTCTCTAAACGTCTTCCTCATAACGTCTTCCTCCAAAAACGTTTTCTACCAAACGTTTTCCTCCAATAGTTCTCCTCCAAACATCCTCCTTTAAATGTCGCCTCCTACCGTTCCTCCTCCAAAAGTCCTCCTGCAAACGTCCTTCTCCAAGCGTCGTCCTCCAAGCATCCTTCTTCAAGCGTCCCCCACCAAGTTTTTTCCTTCAAAGGATCTCCTTCAAACCTTCTCCTCCAAAAATCCTCTTCTAAACGTCCTCCTCCTAACGTCCTCTAAATGTCTTCCTCCCGCGTCCTCCTCCAAAAGTCTTTCTCCAAAAGTTGACCTCCAAAGGTCGTCCTCCAACAGTCCTCCGAATGATAGTTGCTAACAAACACTCAGCTTTAGATTCTTAAGTTTTATATGATCTGGACGAGTAGAGCCCCTTGTTCTTCAGTGGTTTCAGAAAGGAGTATCCTCTTGCCAGTTATCTTCGACATAAGTTTCAGTTCTTCAGTGGCATTTTTATTTATTTATTTTTCATTTATTTATTTATTTATTTGTTCATTTATTTATTTATTTATTTATTTATTTATTTATTTATTTATTTATTTATTTATTTATTTATTTATTTATTTATTTATTTATTTATTTATTTATTTATTTATTTATTTATTTATTTATTTATTTATTTATTTATTTATTTATTTATTTATTTATTATTTATCTATTTTTTTATCACTACCACTCCTACAGTTAACCATATCCGTTATTCATATATATATATATATATATATATATATATATATATATATATATATATATATGTATACATATGTATACATATATATATATATATATATATATATATACGTATATATATATGTGTGTGTGTGTATACATATATATACATATATATACACACACACACACACACACACACACACACGCATATATATATATATATATATATATATATATATATATATATATATATATATATATAAAACAGTAACACAAAGAAGGAGAAAGAATAAACTTCGAATAAATAATAATCATATATTTAGGCTATCAACTTTAGCTCTCTTCAGGAAAGTACCAAGACTTCAGGCACTGTAGCCCTCTTCAGGTACTTTCCTGAAGAGGGCTACAGTTGATAGCCGAAATATAGGATTTTTCTTTATTCGAAGTTTATTCTTTCTCCGACTGTGGGTTCCTGTGTGTCATTTACAAATGTGCTACTACATTTCTGTTTAGAAATATATATATATATATATATATATATATATATATATATATATATATATATATATCAACAACCATAATGCACGTTAATTCTAAGCCATCAATATCGGGAGACCGAATGGAGGCCAACACGCAGAAAATGAAATGCGGTTCTGCCAAGGACTCGAAATCAGCAATCATATGACAAGTGCCGTAGTAACTTACCAACTACGCTATCAATTTCTACATGTCGTCCTCCATTCGGTCTCCCGATGTTGATGGCTTATAGTTAAAGTGCATTTTGGTTGTTAAAATGTATCTCTAATCACTAGGACCCAATCAGTGTTGTACAAATATATATATATATATATATATATATATATATATATATATATATATATACATACATATATATATATATATATATATATATATATATATATATATATATATATATATGTGCAAAGTAGACCACTTTGCATATGTGTCAATCTTTGACTATGTGTCAAAGATTGTAAGTTTCAATTCAATGGTAATTTCTATTCCCAAAAATTCGGCATGAGTATGGGAAACCCTTTATCCCCAGTTTTAAGTAATTTATACATGGAATTTTTTAAAACTAAAATATTACGCACAATCTTCCCCCCTAACATCCCTTGGCTTAGGTATATTGATGACATCTTATGTCTTTGGCCAGAAGATAAAAATGTCCATAATTTTTTAACTAAGTTGAATACCCTTGTTGATTCTATTAAATTTACTTTAGAAATTGAGAAAAATTGTACCTTACCTTTCTTAGATTGCACTATCCTACGTCATGACAATAGCCTTAAATTTAAAGTATATCGTAAACCAACCAATGTAAGTTCATATATTCATTATTATTATTCTCATCCAAATAATATTAAACGTACAGTATTTGCCTCAATGTATTTAAGAGCTTTTCGTATTTGTAGTCCTGAATTTATTGATGAAGAAATCAGAAATGTTTTTAACATTGGGCTAGAATTAAAATACCCTAAGCAATTCCTTGATATTGCTTACAATTTTGCAAGGAAATCATTTTTAACTCCTCAGCCTAAATCACCTTTCAATTATCATAATATTTTAATTTTACCATTTCAAGAAAATTTGTTAAGTATCACAGAATTATTAAAAAGATTTAACGTAAAGGTAGTTTTTAAACATGATAGTACAGTAAAACATAAACTTATCAACAATAGTATTGAAATCAAAAAATGATGCATTTATAAAATTCCTTGCAAAATGTGTAATCAATTTTACATAGGTCAAACTGCCAAACCCTTAAACATTAGAATTGAACAACACAAGAAAAATGTTAGGGATGGCAATCATTCTAGTGGTATATTCAAGCATATTGAATTAAATAATCATCCAGTTGATTGGGGTAATGCCCAGGAAATCTATTATACCAACAACATAATAGCAAGAAATTTAATAGAGTGCAGTTTGATTCATACCACTAGTAATCAAAATACCAACCTACATAAAGGCTTGTACAAACTTGATAATTTCATTTGTCAAGAAATTAGTAAGATAATATCAGGTAAAATGTAATCCAACGAATTGACTTAATGTCACCCTATATAAGTAGTAGAAACAGTGACCCTTGGCGACTGTGACCTGATGTCGCCCGACCATCGTAAGATAATTGACAATGACCTTCCGCTCTCCTTGGCGACTGTGACCTGATGTCGCCCGACCATCGTAAGATAATTGACAATGACCTTCCGCTCTCCAGGGGGTAATTGGTCGCTACGCTTATTCAAACTGTCCTGGTTCCTTTGTATCATGTATATATTGTCTATGTATTCCTATCACTATGTACTTGTTGCACTGAAGATGTAATATACGAAAGCGCTCTGCTTCGTTAGTTTCTTTTTCCAAGTGGTCTACTTTGCATAAGTGAACACACACGTACCTATATATATATATATATTATCTATATATATATATATATATATATATATATATATATATATGTATATATATATATATATATATATTTCTAAATAGAAATGTAGTAGCACATTTGTAGATAACACACAGGAACCCACAGTCGGAGAAAGAATAAACTTCGAATAGAGAATAATCCTATATTTCGGCTATCAACTGTAGCCCTCTTCAGGAAAGTACATCAGATAGAGAACAGAGGGGACTTATAAACTACAGTAAGAAGAGATGTGGACAGTTGACCTCACTCAGACGCGGGGCTAACTGGGGTGGCGGAGGAGGGAGGGGGTGAGGAGAGGGGAGGATGTAACGTCCGCACGAGCTTATTTATTGCTGCGCGTGAGATAATGTCAGTGTCCACTGCCCTTTAGAAATATTAATATTAGGGCATTCCTCAATTAATGCTGATTCGACTATTTTCCTCCTGAAACCACAGTGGGACTTGAACACTAATCTGGCCTTACCCCAGTCGAAAGAATGATTCTTATTTTTAACATGAAGAAATACAGCCGAATTTTCCTGCCCATACCTAATTGACCTTTTATGTTCTGCCAATCTAGTGTTCAAGTCTCTCCCGGTTTGACCCAAGTAAACCAAATCACAATCTTTGCAGGGCAAACAATAAACACCAGGTGACTCAACTTCCTTCGGCTTTTGTTGAACGTTCACAATTTGCTTACGTACGGTGTTAGGATAGTGATAAGCAATAGTGAGACGTTCACGAGGAAACAATTTAGTAGAAGAACTGATGGTATTATTGAATGGAATCTTTAAAATGTCCTTAAAGGAGCGGTGAAAATTTGAGGGGACGGAAGTTTTAAAATGGTTGGCCCTAGCCTTACTGAGGGCTTGGTCCAGAAACCAAGGAGGATAAGCCAACTTCTCAAGTTGACATTTGATCACCTCAATCTCGTAACACCGTACGTAAGCAAATTGTGAACGTTCAACAAAAGCCGAAGGAAGTTGAGTCACCTGGTGTTTATTGTTTGCCCTGCAAAGATTGTGATTTGGTTTACTTGGGTCAAACCGGGAGAGACTTGAACACTAGATTGGCAGAACATAAAAGGTCAATTAGGTATGGGCAGGAAAATTCGGCTGTATTTCTTCATGTTAAAAATAAGAATCATTCTTTCGACTGGGGTAAGGCCAGATTAGTGTTCAAGTCCCACTGTGGTTTCAGGAGGAAAATAGTCGAATCAGCATTAATTGAGGAATGCCCTAATATTAATATTTCTAAAGGGCAGTGGACACCTGACATTATCTCACGCGCAGCAATAAATAAGCTCGTGCGGACGTTACATCCTCCCCTCTCCTCACCCCCTCCCTCCTCCGCCACCCCAGTTAGCCCCGCGTCTGAGTGAGGTCAACTGTCCACATCTCTTCTTACTGTAGTTTATAAGTCCCCTCTGTTCTCTATCTGATGTACTTTCCTGAAGAGGGCTACAGTTGATAGCCGAAATATAGGATTATTCTCTATTCGAAGTTTATTCTTTCTCCGACTGTGGGTTCCTGTGTGTTATATATATATATATATATATATATGGGGCACCCCTACGGACCAGAGTCACACATAATTTTGTTTATGATAGAGGAAAACTCTGTGCATAGAGAAATGATGACACTTTTATACTACCACTGTCCCTCCGTTATGCTCTCCCCCAACACCTTGTTGCTGTCCTGTACCATTTCTTTGGGTATTCATTTTCTGTGGCGGGGGAATTCTCTGTGGTGGGGGACAAGAATACTGCCTCTAAGTATTTCCACTTGGATCGTAAGAGGCGAGAAGAACGGGACGGGTATTGGGACTAGGCATCCTTCTCCTTGTAGCCCCACAGGGGAAATTCCTAAAAGAAAAAGTAAAGGTATAAGAGGATCTTGGAGTTTTCCGAACAGCATCCTAAGGTTTGGGTTTTTTAATGTGCGTGGATGTGGTACAGATGAGAGTAAAAGGGAAGAAATATGTAGTATGTTTGTGAGAAGAAAGATGGATGTGTTGGCTTTGAGTGAAACAAAGTTGAAAGGAAAGGGCGAGTGTAAGTTTGGGAGTGTAAGTGGGAGGTTATCAGGAGTGAAGAGAGGGCGAGGGAGGGAAGAGGTGGCTATACTAGTAAATGAAGAGATAGGTAAACGTGTAGTGGAGTGGATGGGAGGTTTCCTCAAGGATAATGTGGATGAAGGTGAAACTGGGAAAGGAGATGTGGGTTTTTTTAAGTGCATATGGGCCTGGCAGTGATAAGAGTGTAGAAGAAAGGGAGGCTTTCTGGATAGAATTAAATGAGTGCATAGAGGATTTAGGGAGAAATGTCAATGTAATAGTACTGGGAGACCTTAATGCTAGGGTAGGAAATGATCAAATTGATGGAGTGGTTAGGAAATGTGGAGTTCCAGGAAAGAATCGTAGTGGAGAGTTGATGGTGGAAATGTGTCTAGAAAGAGGGTTGATGGTAGTAAATACAGTGTTTCGGAAGAAAGTCAAGCATAAGTACACATGGGAGAGGGTGGTGGATGGAAGGGTGGTAGATAGAGCGTTAATGAATTATGTAGTGGTAAATAGGATTATGATAGGAAGAGTTAAGGATGTACATGTGCTAAGGGGAGAGGGTGGGGAATATCAGATCATTCTTTAGTGGAAGGTAAGTTGAGAGTGGAGGATAGATGGAGAAAAAGGAAAGGGACAAAAGGTAGGGAGGTACTTAGAGTGAACTCTTTAAGTAAAAAGAAAAAGGAGAAGGAGTACGAAAAGAAGCTGAAGGAGGAGTGGGAGGGACTGAAGGATAGAGTAGAGCTAGGGGTGGAGGAGGAATGGGGATGGTTCAAGGAGGGAGTCATGAAGTGTGCAAAGATGGAGTGTGGAACAAGGAGGGTGGGAGGAAATAGAAGGATGGGTAGTGAATGGTGGGATCAGGAAACAAAGAAGGTTGTAGAAGAGAAGAAGCGAGCTTTCTCAGATTGGCTACAAAATAGGACGAGGGAGTCATAAGAGAGGTACAAAAAAAAAGTAAAGCAAAAGGTAAATGAAGCAAAGAGGAGAGCAGATGTGAAATGGGGTAAGAGTATGACAGAAAAATTTGAAAGTAATGAAAAGATGTTTTGGAAAGAAATTAAGAAAGGAAGAAGAGGCGAATCAAATAGAGAAGAAAAGGTAAAAGGTGCAGATGGAGAGATGATAATGGAAGAGAAGGCAGTAAGGGAAAGATTGGCAGAGTATTTTAGGGAGTTGCTAAATGTGAAGGAGGATAGGGAGGGAAAGATAGCTGCAGTGGGAAATGCTAAGAAAATGAGAGTGATGAGTGAGGAAAATGGAGGAGAAATAAGGAAGGATGAAGTGAAGGCAGTTGTTAAGATGATGAAAGCAGGTAAGGCACCTGGTCTGGATGGATGCCATTCAGAATGTCTGAAAAAGGGAGGTACAGTGATGGTGAGGTTATTTGAGTTTTGCTGGAGAGAGGGTACATTGCAGGAGGACTGGAGGAGTGTCTGTATAGTTTCATTTTACAAGGGAAAAGGGGACAAGTGTGAATGTAGTAGTTTCAGAGGGATTAGCTTGTTAAGTGTAGTTGGGAAGGCTTATGGGAAGATCTTGACTGAAAGGATTAGGAGAGGAACAGAGGGAGTAATTGGTGAGGAACAGTGTGGATTTAGGACAGGTAGAGGTTGTGTAGATCAGATTTTTGTGGTAAGACAGATAAGTGAAAAAGCTATAGGATAGGGGAAGGATGTTTTTTGGTCTTTTATGGATATGGAAAAGGCTTAGGACAGGGTAGACAGAAAGGCACTGTGGAAGTTTTGCAGATATACGGGATAGGAGGAAAGCTCCTAGGAGCTGTCAAGAGTTTTTATGAGAGTAGTAGAGCTTGTGTCAGGATTAGAAATGGAGAGAGTGAGTGGTTCGAGGTAAAGGTGGGACTTCGTCAAGGATGCGTTATGTCGCCCTGGCTGTTCAACTTATACATGGATGGGGTGGTGCGAGAGGCAAATGCAAGGGTAGTGGGTCAGGGATTGGAGATGGTTAAAGAAAATGGAGAAAAGTGGGAGATGAGCCAGCTGTTGTTTGCGGACGACACTGCGCTTGTGGCAGGATCGGAGGAGGGATTGAGGAAGTTGGTGACAGAATTTGGGAGAGTGTGTGATAGAAGAAAGCTGAAGATAAATGTGGGTAAAAGTAAGGTGATGAGATGTACAAGGGGTGAAGGTGGCAGTAGACTGGAAGTGAGCATTAAGGGAGAGCGACTGGAGGAAGTGGATAGTTTTAGATACTTGGGTGCAAATGTGGCAGGGAAAGGTGGAGTGAAGGTGGAGGTAGAATGTAGATTGAGAGAAGCGAATAAATGCCTTGGTGGATTAAAAAGTGTAATGAGGAATAGCCATTTGGGAATGGATGCTAAGAGGAGGCTGTATGAAGGAGTGATTGTGCCAACAGCACTGTATGGGGGCAGAAACATGAAACATGAGAGAAGAAGAGAGAAGGAGTTTGAATGCGTTTGAGATGAGGTGTCTGAGAAGTATGATGGGGTTACTAGGCTAGATAGAGTGAGAAATGAGGAGGTGAGGAGGAGAACAGGGGTGGAAAGGGAGTTTGGAGATAGGGTTGATGAAAGAGTATTAGGATGGTTTGGACACATGGAAAGAATTAATGAAGAAAGACTAGTAAAAGAAGTATGGAAGGCAGATGTGGAGGGAGTGAACATGAAGGGACGTCCTAGGATGAGGGCGATGGATGGGGTAAAGGGGGCTTTGGGGAAGAGGAAGGACGGGAGAGGACAGAAGATAAGGGTGAATGGAGAATGGTTGTATATGGATGATGTTGTGGTGCATGAGGTGGAATGGACGGGGGGATGGGGGGTGAAGTAGTTTGTGTGAGCAAAATTTGACGCAGCCCGAAGGGCTTTCTCCCCGTCCTCTCCTTTTATGCAATGGGGGGACGGAGAGGGGGGGTCGCCGATTTAATGAAGCAGCCTTGCTGTGGACGTGCTGTGTCTTGTGACACTGCTTCTGACCCAGGGCAGTGGACAAGGTGCAAGGGTGACCCGTCATCCAGGAGGTGCTAAGATGAGAGGGAGGGTGGAGGGGTGTGGAGTGTATTCAGGGATAGAATGGGTAGGAATGATTTTATGCCTTTTCCTATTTGGCTACCTCCCTTGTAAGGTGAAAAAGCCTTGGTATATGTATGTATATATAAAATATATATGTATATATATATATATATATATACATATATATATACATATATATATATATATATATATATATATATATATATATATATATATATATATATATAAACACGAGTGGAAAAGGTGGTGAGGGAAACGCCAAAAATCGTAGGAGTTTTATTATTGTCGTTTCGTTCACAAAGAACTTCCTCAGAGTATACAGTAGGAACATTTTTACAGCTTATACATCACTTTTCCTAACCCGTTCCTCCCCTATCTCCGTCCTTCTTTCGCTCCGTTTTGCCTCGAACAAAGTCGCTAGTTAACTCTGATAATTAATCAATCTTTCTCTATGATTATAGCAAGGACTTGAAGCGATGTACGCTGCTTCGATTATTATTTTTTTTCTTAGCCCTTTGTGGAGTACCTCTGTATTTTCCCAGTCAAGAAGGTGGCCAAAATAGTCTATATAAACCTCTAGAGAATTTGATGTCCGGTGGGCCTTTACGTCATTTTTGTGTTTATATAGCCTTTTTTATATATATACTTCTGTCAGATTCCCCAAAATAACTGACGGGACAGCTTCTACAAGGAATTCTATAAATCAGGCTATCCTCAGCACCCCTATGGTAATCATTTTGTTTTTTGTTTTTAATTATGTTATTTATTCTAGTCCCTGTGCCATATTCAATTCTTAACCTTGCCTTGGTGAACAACTGTTTGATTTCATCTGCGTGTTTGTTGTTGGGGACGGACAAAAACATATTTTATTCTCACATATTTGGCTTTCTCTGTTTTTGTTTTGTTCTGTTTTTCTTAAAGCTTTTTCTTTGAGTTGATTGAAATTTTTTTGTTTAACGGGAATGTAGTAGTTTCAGAGGGATTAGCTTGTTGAGTGTAGTTGGGAAGGCGTATGGGAGGATCTTGGTTGAGAGGATTAGGAGAGGAACAGAAGGAATAATTGGTGAGGAGCAGTGTGGATTTAGGACAGGTAGAGGTTGTGTAGATCAGATTTTTGTGGTAAGACAGATATGTGAGAAAACTATAGGAAAGGGGAAGGATGTTTTTTGGGCTTTTATGGATCTGGAAAAGGCTTATGATAGGGTAGACAGAAAGGCACTGTGGGAGGTTATGCAGATATACGGGATAGGAGGTAAGCTTCTGTGAGCTGTCAAGAGTTTTTATGAGAGTAGTAGAGCTTGTGTCAGGATTAGAAATGGAGAGAGTGAGTGGTTCGAGGTAAAGGTGGGACTTCGTCAAGGATGCGTTATGTCACCCTGACTGTTCAACTTATACATGGATGGGGTGGTGCGAGAGGTATATGCAAGGGTAGTGGGCAAGGGATTGGAGATGGTTAAAGAAAATGGAGAAAAGTGGGAGATGAGCCAGCTGTTGTTTGCGGACGACACTGCGCTTGTGGCAGGATCGGAGGAGGGATTGAGGAAGTTGGTTGTAGAGTTTGGAAGAGTATGTGATAGAAGAAAGGTAAAGATAAATGTGGGTAAAAGTAAGGTGATGAGATGTACAAGGGGTGAAAGTGGCAGTAGACTGGAAGTGAGCATTAAAGGAGAGCGACTGGAGGAAGTAGTTTTAGATACTTGGGTGCAAATGTGGCAGGGAAAGGTGGAGTGAAAGTGGAGGTAGAATG
>NC_134793.1:65923360-65930860 GCF_046742065.1 Oratosquilla oratoria | reverse complement strand
ACTACTTATCACTTCTTCCCAAATAGAACTCTTATCTCTGAGCACCACTCTCATATATATATATACATATATATGTATATATATATATATATATATATACATATATATACATATATATATATATAAATATATACATATATATATATATATATATATATGTGTGTGTGTGTGTGTGTGTGTGTATATATTTATATTTTTATGCAAAAAAACTACCATTCATTTTGATATTTTTCCTTGTATCCCTCCTATGATTTCCATTTATTTATTTTTTTTTTTTTGTAGGAAACTTTACCAAAAGCTTTTTGTAAATCTAGGAAAGCACAATCAGGCCATCCAATCCTTTCTTGTACTATATCTATTAGTCTTGAATAGAGACAGATCAAATTTGTGGCACATGACTTTCCCTGTCTAAATTCGAATTGTCTCGGGTTTAGTATATTGTTTTCTTCCAGATGTTTTGTCTATCTTTTTTTTCTAATTTTTTCACAAATTTTGGCTAATGTACTTATAAGAAAAACCGGTCTGTAGTTGGTTGGGTATTCCTTGTTTCCACCTTTATATATTGGTACGATATTTGCATTTTTCCAGTCTTCCGATATTTTCTTTGTTTAAGCGAGCAGCTTATTACCTCATATACTTTGTATATTAGTTCATCTATATATTCTTTAAGTATCCAGTTTGCAATTTCATCAGGGCCTGCGATTTCCTGACATCAAGTTTTATTATTTGCTCCATTATTTCTTTTCTTGCCACAGTTATTTCACTCATTGGCTGGGATTTCACTTCACTTCTTTCATCTCCATGCTGTATATTTTCTCTAGTGAACACACACTTGAACTGCTTCTTCATGACTTCAGCTATTTCTATACCTTCTGTGTATTCTATGTCCCCTTGGCGTATTTCTATTTTTTTTTTTTTTAGTTTAGTTTAGTTTAGTTTAGTTTACTACTCACATGTCTATAGAATAATTTTGGTTGGTCCTTACATTTTTTTATTATGTCTTTCTCATAGTTTCTTTTTCCTCCCTGCGCACTTTTGCATATCTATTCCTTAGACTTATATATATTTGCCTCTTTCCATGTTTTTCATCTTTCCTCCATCTTTGTCAAGATTTATCTCTTCTGTCTTTCACATCACTGCACCTTCTGTTGTAACAGCACTTAATATACACTTTTTTTTTGTCTTGGTACATATTTATCTATTCCTTCGTTGAAGATTTCTTTCAAAACCATCAACTTCTATTCCACTTATGTCTCTTTATTGTAGATTTTTTCTAATTCACTTTTTGAAAGAAGTTTCTAAGTTTTTCATAGTCTGTTTTGCTATACATCAGTCTTACTTTTGTGTAATTTACATTTCTTTCCATATATATTTCCTCTTTTAGTTCCAACTCAAGTAGTATGTGGTCTAATTCCCAATTGATATCTTGTATGCAAATTTATTCACTATTTCATGATCTGATATAAATATCAGATCTAGCCTCGATAGTTCTTCATTATTTCTATATCTGTTTTTTTTTTTCATTGTGTCCATGTATATTCTAAAATCATGGCAAGTAATATATTTCCCCAAAGGTCCTCTCCACCTTTCACTATCATCTCTTCCCAACATATTTCTTTGCAGTTAAATCATCCATAAATACTACGTTTCCTCCGTCCTTCAACGTCTCATTTAAAGAATGCCTTATGTCTTCTAACATTTTAGAATAATCGCTCTCTTTCCAAGTTCCCGTTTTTTTTGGGGAGCACATAAGTCACCACATTCTTTCTACTTTTCATGTCATTATTTTCAAATTTTATCATAAAAATTTCATCACTATTTTCTCGCTCTGTAACCTTCGTTACATTTGTTTTTCTTGGTCAAAAAATGATTACAAAGGATTACAAAGGCGGAGCATGCCGACAGGAGACCTTTTGATCCATATCTAGGTCGGATGCAAAAAAAGAAATCATATTAATAATAAAATAATAAATAAAAACTATGATAATGTAAATAACAAATAAAATACATGAATAAATGTATAGGTATAGTTAAATAATAAACAAACAGGTAAATAGTAAATAATAATAAATTGACATATAACTAATAATAAATGAAAATCAGACAGTCAAATGATAACAAAACAAAAACAAATAATATAAGATAAATTATAATCATTACAGCATCTTACTTAGGTATTCATCTAAATGATTCTTAAAGCTTTGAACTGAACTACATTGCACTACCTGTGCAGGAAGTTTATTCCATTCATTAACTACACGGTTGGCAAAGTTGTTTCTACCTACTTCCAAACTGAATCTATTTCCGGACAGTTTGAGACCATTGTTTCTTGTCCGATTCTCATTCAATGTAAAAATTTGGTCACTTTTGATGTTGTCAATTCCCTTTAGAATTTTAAAGACCTGTATCAAGTCACCTCTGAGTCTGCGCTTTTTTAGGGAAAACAGATTCATATGTTTTAGTCGATTTTCGTATGATTTATTTTTTATATTTGGAATCAGTTTTGTGGCTCGCCGTTGTACTTTTTCCAGTCTGTCAATGTCTTTAATGAGATTCGGTGACCATACGGAAACAGCATATTCCAAATGTGGACGAACTAACGATTTATATAGCTTGTTAATGAGTGGTGGACTTTTGAAATCAAAAGATCGCGCAATCAGTCCTAGAATCTTATTTGCTTTCTCAGAGGCTGAAATACACTGCTTGGATGATTTGAGGTCGTTACTGATAATTACGCCGAGATCTTTTTCACTATCCACTTTTGTTAACGAATTTCCAAATAACTTGTAATCGTACTTACTGTTATTTTTACCTATGTGCATTACCTTGCATTTACTTGTGTTAAATTTCATTAGCCACTTTTCAGACCATTGCTGTAATTTATCTAAATCTTCTTGAATATCTAATTGGTTTGAGTGATCATTTGCCACTCCGCACAGTTTTGTATCATCAGCAAATTTGGAAACAGTAGATTTTAGTCCATGGTCTATATCATTTCTATATACTATGAATAGAAGTGGCACAAGAACGGAACCCTGAGGAACTCAACTTGCAACACTTTTCCATCCAGAAGTTTTTCCATTTAAAACAACTCTCTGTTTTCGACCATTCAACCAATCACTAGTCCAACCTAATAGGCTACCACTTATTCCATGCAAAGCTAATTTAGTAAGTAGTCTTTCGTGTGGGACAGTATCAAAAGCTTTTGCAAAGTCTAGATATACTAAATCTATATTGTTTCTTTTGTCATAATTCGAGATAACTGTGTTGTAGAATTCGAGTAAGTTAGTCACGCAAGAACGTTTCCGTCTGAAACCATGCTGGCTATCATTTATCAAACGGTTACTTTCTAAATGATGTTCGATAGCACCTCTGATGATAGTTTCCATTATTTTTCCTACGATTGAAGTCAAACTTATAGGTCTATAGTTATTTGGTTTCTTTTAGTCACCATTTTTGAATATGGGAGAAACGTTAGCTAGCTTCCATTCTCTTGGGACATCTCCGGATATGATGGATTTCTTGAAAATAATTTCTAATGGAACAACAATCTCATTTTTCCTTTCCTTTAAGATTCTTGGATGCCAACCGTCAGGCCCTGGTGTTTTATTAACTTTGAGTTAGTCTATACACCTTTTAATTTTTTCTTCTGTTATATTTACCGTAGTAAGTTTACCCTAGACTTTTCACAGGTTTCAGTTTGGAATTCACCTTGAGGTGTTTCGTTTACGAATACCGAGCTAAAATAATTGTTTAAGATATTACACATTCCTTCATTTGAATATTCATGTTGACCGTCAGCAGATAATAGTGGACCCATGTGATTCCTAACAACCTTTTTATCTCTAATGTAACTATAGAATTCTTTGGGATTCTCTTTGAATTTATCAGCGATTTTCATTTCGTATTGTCGTTTTCTTTTTCTTATTGTCTTTTTTAAATCTATCTGTATTGATACATAGCTTTCATAGTCATTAGATGCACCCGAGTACTTATATTTCTTATAAGCCTGTCTCTTTTTAGCAATACTTTTTTCAGTTTCTTTGTCGAGCCAATTTGGGTGAGCCTGATTTGGGGGACGTCTGTCCTTAAAAGGAATGTAAGTTTGAATCATCTTAGTGAGCGTATTTTGAAATATTTCCCACATCTGATCTACAGGTCTTTCGTTTAATTTTGCCTCCCAATCTGTAAGCTGAAGCTCCTGACGTAGTCCCATGAACTGAGCTATACTGAAATCGGGTATTTTAGAAACACAAGTATCTATTCTAAAATTGTTTAGGAGCTTGAATCTAACTAGGTTGTGATAGCTATTTGCAACAGATTCACCGACTTCTACATCAGTTACCATGCTTTCGCGGATAGTGATCAAAAGATCGAGTAAGTTTCCATATCTTGTGGGCTCTTTTACATGCTGAATTAAGTGATTGTCACCAAGAAAATCAAACAAGCGACTACCTATATGGCCATGTTCAAGGGTCATCCAATCAATGTCAGTAAAATTGAAATCACCCATTATCAATAAATCCCGGTTGCAGAAACTAGACAGTTCTTGAAATAACAGTTTGTCGTCTGCTAATGATAATGTCTTTGGCCTATATATTACACCTATATTCATTTTTTGTCCATTTGTTTAGGTTAACTCAACCCACAAACTATCATATGCATCCTGTTTCATTTTCTCTAAAACACAAGCATGAACATTGTTTTTAACGTGCAATAGAACACCCCCACCTTTCTTGTGGTTTCTATCCTGATGAAAGTGTTTAAATCCCGCAATATTAAATTCAGCTTCGAACTCTGTACCATTTGACCATGTCTCAGTTATTCCTATCATATCGAGATTTTCGCTTTTGACATACGCCTGTATTTCTTGAATTTTTTTTCTAATACTACGAGCATTAAAGTACATGGTTTTAAGAAACTCGTGATTATTTCTTTTTGACACATTTTGAATTTCAATATCATGTCTTACATTATCATTTTGTTTTTCATTTATACCTTGCTCTATATTATTATTTGGTCCTTCATTGACGTTCAATGCCTCCTCCCATCAAAATTAACATTTCCCCCATCACGGACATCTGGTCGATCACGGTCATCCGATCTCTTTTGTACATTTTGTCCCCCTACGTCACCGTGATTCACACCGGCCTCCCGTCGATCAGTGACATTATGTCCGGCATCCCTTTTTAAAATTATATTTTGTCCTCCAGTGACATTATATCCTACCGTGATATTTTTTCCTTCACTATAATTACATCCCATCGTGATCTTTTGTATTCTTCCTATCATGATATTTTGGCCTTCATTGACATTCTGTCCGGTATCCCTTCCTAAAATTATATTTTGTCCTTCACTGACATTATATCCTACCGTGATATTTTCTCCTCCATTATCATTACATCCTATCGTGATATTCAGTTCTCCACTATCATTACTTTCCATCGTGATCTTTTGTCCTCCACTGTCATTACATCCCATTGCGATATTTTGTCCTATGACATTACATCCTAATGTGACATTTCGTCCTCTGGTGACATTATATCCACTATCATTATATCCTATCATGATATTTTGGCCTTCATGGACATTCTGTCCGGTATCCCTTCCTAGAATTATATTTTGTCCTTTACTTACATTACTCCACCTTGTTCATACTCTGTATTTTTTATCCAATGATTATATAATTCTTGTCCAACACTATTTGGTGTTAGCGGACCCCTTAATTTTGTCTCCATAATTTCCATTTTATCTGTTTTTCTTCTGACAGATAATCGTTTACTTCGTTTAATCCTGAAATCAGACCGTCTAAGTTAGTATAAATCATTTTCATTTTTTCCTTCTTTATCTCATTCTTTGTTTCTTTCCTTTTTTTAATATACCATTTTCTTACCCTCATGTCTAGTACTCTATAATAGAATTACTTTCTTATTCGTTTCCTATTATTTTCTGTTTTTGTTTTGTTTTGTTTTTTACTTTACTTCTTAGTGACTTCTTTCCTTTTCCTCATCCTTCTTTTCTTTTTTTATCCATGTATTTATAAAGTTTTCACCATTTGACAACATTCCTGATTTTGCTAATACCTCTGCTACCAATCATGACCTTAATTTGATCTTTAGAGGTCGATTTTTTCTTTTGAATATTGTCTTATTCTATGCACTTCTTTTATTTCCTTTTCTAATTCATGATCTTCCTCTTGTACTGCTTTCAGAATGTTTCATACTGATTCCTTTTTTTTCTCTCTCTCTCAAATACCTAACTAAGCATTCTTTTTATTTATACCAAATACTATACTACTATGCCTTCTAACCAAATTTTCTTTCTCGTTAATTACTTGTATAACTCTGTCTTTAGTATTCTCCTGTATTTGTTGTTGGAGTATTTCTTTGAAAGATATTTCTCTGTTTTGTTTGTCTTTTTGACATTCTTTTCTAATTTTTGTAAGTCTTCCTCTCCTATGTTTCGTGGAACCTTCTCGATCACCTCTTTGATTTGTTCATTCACCTCTTTTTTTAAGGTTTCACTATTGGTGGTATTGTTATTATTTTTTTCATCAATTCATTCTAATTTTTTATTTTGACTAATTTATTTTTCAAATCACTTACCTCGTTATCTATTTCCGCATTTTCCTTCTTTAATTCCCTCAATTCATTATAGGTTTCGTTGTACTCATTCTTTAGATGGATAACTTCTTTCTTTAGTTCCATAATCTCTCGACTCCATGATTTCATCTTCTTTTCTATATCTATAATTCTACTCAGTCTTCTGTCATATTTATAAAAAAAAAAAAAATCTTCTTCATCATGCATTAGAAAACACAATGGTGTTTCAATGTTTACACTGCGCTTTGGTATTGTGCCAGTAGCTGTCTCTGCTCTTTCAATGTTTACGTTGGGTTTAGTTTCATCGTCATTTTTTTTCGATTCATTTTAATTTTCTTCAATATTCACTATTTCTACTATATTAAATCATCACGGGTATCCACAAACACTTCCCCTCCCATTTAAAACAAACTAAGTTTCCTGCTATATTTATGTTTGCGAAGTTCCGTTGTTTCTCAAAAGCTCTAGTTGAGACGTCTTTACACTATGACGATCGACCTCCGTATGTGTGTGTGTGTGTGTATGTGTGTGTGTGTGTGTGTGTGTGTGTGTGTGTGTGTGTGTGTGTGTGTGTGTGTGTGTGTGTGTGTGTGTGTGTGTGTGTGTGTGTGTGTGTGTGTGTGTGTGTGTGTGTGTGTGTGTGTGTGTGTGTGTGTGTGTGTGTGTGTGTGTGTGTGTGTGTGTGTGTGTGTGTGTGTGTGTGTGTGTGTGTGTGTGTGCTTGCGTGCGTTTCTGTGTGTAAGTGTGTGTGTGTTTGTGTGTGCCGCCAGAGTATTTTGTTCAGTTGAAGGAAACTTTGCTTCACCAAAGATGATAAATGTATATGATTTTAGATATATGCATATACAAAAGCCACAAATCCTTTATACTGGGGTAGTCGATGGGAATACAGCCTTTG
>NC_134793.1:65918360-65920860 GCF_046742065.1 Oratosquilla oratoria | reverse complement strand
CAAGCTCGGGCTATATAAGGAGTCAGATGTTTCTCCACTGTGTTATTTCTGAAGAAGCTCTGCTGGGCGAAATGTTAAATACATTGGAACCCATATTCTGCGTTTGGCCTCTCTCCTACAGTGCTGTTGCAGTCGTTGCTGCTTTTACTCATCGAGAGCAGAGGAGATGAGGGTGAGAGGAGAATGGCTGTGTATATATGATACTGTTACTGTGATGCAGGGTGGGAGGGGGTGGGGGATTGGGGGTAGGGAAGAGGGAATACTTTTATGTGAATGATATTTTAACACATCCCAAAGGAATCTCTCCCCGTCTTCTCTTTTTCCGCATTAGGAGACGGACAGGGTGAATCGTCAATTAAGTGAAGCAGCTTTGCTGTGGATGTACTGTGTCTTGTTGCTTTGTTTCTGTTCCAGGGCAGTGAGTAGGATACAGGGGTGACCCGTCATCCACGAGAAACTTAGATGAGAGGAAAGAAAAATCTGGAGAACGGGAGTAGAATGGGTGGAAGAGAAATAGGTGGGAATTGGTGCATGCCTTTTGATTTGACTACCTCCCTTGTAATGGGAAAAAATGGAATATAGATATTTAGATAGAACTTTATATCGATCAATTCTTGTGCAACGGTATCAGTTGGGTATTTGTATTTGGTATATATTATTCATTTATTTGTTTGTTTATTTACTAGTTTACTTATTTATTTATTCATTTATTATCTATCTATTCATTCTTGTACATACATATTCATATCTATCTGCATCTGATCATTATCAATGTTAGTGTTTATAGTTCATTATTATGACATTTAATTTTTTTTCTTTATATATTTAATTTAGAGCTTCGGGAGGAATGTTACGTGAAAAAATGGGAAACTTCAACAGAACAGTAATAAGGTATCTTACTATGTAAAGTTACTCCCCCCCCCCTTTTTTTCTTTTTCTTTCTTTCTTCCACTCCTTCTTTATCTCACACACATCCCTCCTTCTGTATTATCTCCTCATTTCCCCAACAAACCCATCTTTCTTTAAGAAACAAAGAGACGAACCAAGGCATCAATTTTTGGAAACTGACCATTTTTCGAGCAGAGGAGAAACATTATTCTTAAAGTATTTCATCATGGCAGCTTTCCCCTCCCTCCACCATAAAACCGATTACATAATAATGTGCGGCTAAGATAATGTGTTACGTCGTTAATACGGCTCCATAATAGCAACGACATCACGATAATCCCCTCAACCCCCAACCCCCGCCCCCTCGATAATAACAAGGATTGACTCCGATAAATGAAGATATGAGGTGAATGATTCTCTCACCCATTTCCTCACCAAATCGGTGGTGGTAGTAATCGTCTTACTCACCATCCATCTCACACATACCCTAACCCCTTCACCTCGTCATCCCTTCCCCCTTTTCCCACCTTGATACTGCATTAAGTAACCCACGTTTCTCACCCAAGGTGGTTTGGTGATAGACTTATTTACTATCCATTTACCCCCCCTTCCCCCTTCAACATTTCTTCTTTCTCACTTTTCTCCCTTCCCATCGTCCCACCTTCCTCCCTTGGCCCCCTTCACCCCCCGTGATACTGGGTTTAGTCATCTATGAATTCTCACCCTAACTGTGCTGAGGGAAGGGTTAAGGAAGCACGAAAAGTTGTGTGTGTTTAACATTGATAGCCCAGTACAAGACAGTCATTCTACCCTTTGGAGGACGAAACAGCCTAACTCTACAACTTTGAGAACCTACTACAACCTATTACAGGACCATGGTTTAGTTCCTGAAGGACAACATAGCCTAATTGTACAGCAAGGAGCAAAAATTCTTTAGCAGTTTCTGATATTGTGCAGTTGAATTATCAGGTACTTAATACAAAGAAAATTGTGGAAGTCAGTCATTGTAAGAAAACAACAATTATTTCTTTAATCAGATTTTCAGTTGGGAGTAAATCTCTCTCTCTCTCTCTCTCTCTCTCTCTCTCTCTCTCTCTCTCTCTCTCTCTCTCTCTCTCTCTCTCTCTCTCTCTCTCTCTCTCTCTCTCTCTCTCTCTCTCTCTCTCACTCACTCTCTCTCACTATTTCTCTCTTCTCCCCCCCCCATTCTCTCTGTTCCTCAGTAGAGTTCTACTATTCTTTCTGAGGTATTCAGTTCTCCGCGGTCCTTTTAGCCGAATTCATCATAACGTATGTTTATTCATTTATATTATAACCTCTGTAAGCTTGTGGTGTGTGGTAAACGAAGGCTCCATAAAGAGTAAGTCTCAAAGAGGCATTAAAGGGGCACAGTCTCTTGGTGTCGATATACTTGAGCTGGGTGCTGGGAAATCGTGTTTATTTCAAGACCAGGTACCTACCCACATGTCATTGTTATAAATATAATTTTTATTGTTCCAAACCAACCTTAGGCTGGATAACTAGACTCCTGTTCAAAAATACTGAATCAACTGAGTAGAATGAAAGTATTGGAGAGCTGAGCAGTGGATTCAGACCCCACTGCGAAATGTTT
>NC_134793.1:65908360-65913360 GCF_046742065.1 Oratosquilla oratoria | reverse complement strand
CTTATCTCATTATCTTTCTCCTCTACTCCCTTCTTAACACTTTCAATTATCTTCTTACACCATTTCTTTCTTCATTCATTCGAGCTACATTTTTTTTATCTTTTATTTACTGATGTGTTCGTCCATGATTCAAAAATCAATTAAGGAGGCATTTTTTTTCTCAAACTCGATACTTTAAGTCTTTCCGTAATGCCATTAACTTGACTATCCACTTACTTGCCAAGTCTCTCACGTGCTCATATATTGGTTGCTTCATGCGTTCATGCACGCACTCACTAACTCACCTTCTGGGGTCATGCACTCACTCATCTTCTTGGGTCATGCATTAATTAATGTTAATGAATACTTGCTATTGTGCTCATCGTCACATTCACATGCGAGGTTCAGGAAGTCTCGTTCAACTTGTCGCGTTTGGTTTTCCTGATGTCTCTCAGTTGTCACGATATCCTATATTCTCTCTCTCTCTCTTTCTCTCTCTCTCTCTCTCTCTCTCTCTCTCTCTCTCTCTCTCTCTCTCTCTCTCTCTCTCTCTCTCTCTCTCTCTCTCTCTCTCTCTCTCTCTCTCTCTCTCTCTCTCTCTCTCTCTCTCTCTCTCTCTCTCTCTCTCTCTCTCTCTCTCTCTCTCTCTCTCTCTCTCTCTCTCTCTCTCTCTCTCTCTCTCTCTCTCTCTCTTCATTTTCTTAACTTTTTTCTCTATTCTTCTTTTTGGCCACTCCTTATTCACATTTCATCTCTGTTTTGTTTTCTTTCTCTAGTCGTTTCCTCTTCTCCCTTCCGCCATCCTGTCATCCTCATCCCAACCTCCTCCTCTCCCTTCCATCCCCACTCTCCTACTCTCTACTTCCCATCTTTTCTCTCCTCTTCCCTTACCGTCCCCTCCTCTTCCTTCCTTCCTACCCCTACGAGCCCTGTGACCTTTGATCAAGAGATGCTCGGAATGAAGAATTCCTCATCATATGCCCTCACCTTCTTCCTTCCTTTGTTGCTTAGGCTTCAAGACCGGTTTGCTCAGCTTGGCCTCAGCCATTATCTTTCCTTTCCTTCTTCGTTTTCTTCTAAATCACCACGTTATCCTTTCCCTCCCCTTCCCTCTCTCTCTCTCCTCCTTTACCCTCTCTGTGTATGAAGTGAAGGCTATTGCACTCATCCGTCGGGTCAAATTGACCTACCTCACGTCGTTATAGGTCAAATACCTCATTTCCCAAACAGATCAAAGATAGAAACCTACTTGTTGTAGTTCTATGAGACAGACGTCGAATAGAATCTTCTCTCTACTGTTCGTCTTCAAAGCCCATCAACACCCACGCCTCAATCTGGAGGTGCTTTCTCGATGGCCTGGCTCTCGGTCTCTAGGCTGGGCATTATTATTATTTTTTCTATTAATTTTGACATTTATTCCTTCCCTGTTTGACATAAAGAAAACTATGATAGTACAACAAAGGAATTTTTTTTTTTTTTTTTTTTTTTTTTTTTTTTTTTTTACAAAAGGTCCAGGGTTTACCAATTGACTTAAGACACTTTTTGCCTGCTGGATTAAAAAATACAGTTCAATTTTCTAAGTCAGGTCTGGTTTCTAAGATATAGTCTATTTCTATTCCAGCATATTTGTCCAAAATATCGCAATTATCCAAGCATTTATGGGCTTTGTTTTTGCAAAACCGGGTCATGGGTAACCTTTAATAAATATTCATATTTCTCTTTTCAGGTCTAGATATGTATAAAAATGGATCGGAAGTGCAAAAACCACCCTAATAGGATCTGTTACATCTGCGGACATGTGGTTCTTCCAGACCGTCAAGCAAAAATCACGGATTTTGTGAAGAGGACATATAAAGCTTACTTTGGAGTCAAACTAGGGGGCCAGGATAAACCATTCGCTTCCCATATCTGCTGCAAAATATGTGCAGAAAACACACGGAATTGGAGTAACAAGAAAAGGAAGAGTATGCCATTTGGTGTCCCAATGGTGTGGAGGGAAAGGAAAGATCACGTTACCGACTGTACTTCTGCATTACAAATCTAAAAGGCATCAATCGCAAGAACAAGCACTATCTTTAATGCCCTGATGTTCCTTCTGCCGTAAAGCCAGTCACCCATTGCCCCGAAAAAGCATGGAGAAACTTAAGGCAGGTATATTTAATGGTCCTCAAATAAGGGAACT
Organism: Oratosquilla oratoria; assembly: GCF_046742065.1. Lineage (NCBI taxonomy): Eukaryota > Metazoa > Arthropoda > Malacostraca > Stomatopoda > Squillidae > Oratosquilla > Oratosquilla oratoria. The sequence goes on along the minus strand of NC_134793.1, from coordinate 65,911,199 downwards.
CATCAAGGACACTAGTTTGGTGATGCACTGAATCCTGCCTGGTTGTCCCTTAAGTCAGTCATTGCAAACTTCTTTGGCAACCACAGAAGTTCCCAGTATTAGAAGGTGGTTGATGAGTTAATGGAGAATTTCCGCCAAATTGGAGCGCACATGTCAGTAAAAATGCACTTCCCCCGGTCTCATCTGGACTATTTTCCAGAGAATTATGGAGATTTCATTGAAGAATAGGGTGAGCGCTTTCACAAAGATATCAGTGTTATCAAGGCCGATGGGATGTCAACTTTCTGGCCGACTACTGCTGGTGGCTGAAGAGGTATGGAGTCTGCTCAGCACAAACTGAAGTCCCTGAAGAGACCATTCATCCATGAGTAGCTTCCTTAGTTCATTATACTCTTCTTGCTATTTATTCAAAATATTTTGTAAGCCTTCTGTGAATGAATCAGTCTAATATTTTCAATATTGTTTCATTCACCTACAAATAGATCGGAATTTAGATTATTCTTAATGTGCTAATATTTCATTAAATTGATCTAATTCAGTAAAATGGCCATGATTTTTTAATTCAGTGCAAAAACTGGCCTAAAATCAGGTATTATATGTTAAACCTTGAAAACAGCGCAGGCCAGTGTAATTCCACGCAAAAGAATGAATATTAATTCAAGTAAAAGCATAAGTAGCGTCTTTTGATCTGCATTCTTTCTACAGAATATTCACTAAGATTAGTATTGCTTTATTTTTTTTATGTTCTTTCTACAGGACATTCTCTCATACCAGCGTTTTCGCTCTGTTCTCTCTACAGAATATACACCCAGATTAGTAAAACTTCTGTGTTCTTTATACAGAACATTCCTCCTGATTAATAATAATTTTCTGTTCTATGTTCTTTCTACAGGATACTCACTAAAAATTAGCATTGCTTTATTATTTGTTCTATGTTCTTTCTACAGGACATTCTCTCATACCAGCGTTTTCGCTCTATGTTTTCTCTACAGAATATACGCCCAGATTAGCAAAACTTCTGTGTTCTTTATACAGAACATTCCTCCAGATTAATAATAATTTTTGGTTCTGTGTTCTTTCTACATGACATCCTCCCAGATTAGTCCCCCAAGACCACACACGAGACCAACATAGTGAAAGGAAAAGAAGGAATAAAAGATTAATATTGACCCGAGCCAAAGCTAAACACGTGTTGAGCTTACATGATTGATCCACTCACGACCGCAGCCCCCGCCCACCACCCACACAAGTCCCTCCATACCCACCAACCATTCCCTGTCCCCTACACTCCCATTTGCATCCTCATCAATCTTCCCCTGGTGTATTCGTATTGCATACTCAACATTTGCAAATCGCCTCGCTCTTTTTCAGGAGCATTTCGCGCTCTTCATCTTTTTTTTCTGAACTACGTCATACTCCTCATCCTTTTCCAGAACTGTGTCACACTCCTCCCCTTTCTTCAGAGCTATGTCCCACTTCCCACCCTTTTCCAGAACTATCTCACTCTCTTCACATTTTTTTCAGATCTATGTCACATTACTCACTCTTTCTCAGAACTGTCACACACATCAGCCATTTTCTCAGAGATTTGTCATACTTCTCATCGTTTTTGGAACTATAATACATTTGTATCATTCGTCCTGGTGACCATATGATTATAGATGACTTTCTCTATTTAAAAGTCTCCTGAATTTCAGAATTCTCTAATGATATAGTATGTTTCGAAAACAAGATGGGAGAACATTATAAAATGCTTATGGCACATAATATTTTAACAGTTCCGACTACTAAAAAATTCTCAGTTCTGGAGAATAAAGATAGTTTTCCCTACTTATATTTTCTAATTTTCGGAAATGACCAAATTTGGGACAATAATGGTTTTTGTAGATAATATTTAGTGCCTATTTTTTTCCCTTTGAATATCAGAGAGTTCTTAACTATAGATATCCCAATAGAGGGAAATATATGTATCGCATTCAATTAAGAACTTCATTTGGACAGGATCGTCAACTGAACGAATCGTTTCGGTGTTTTGAACAATACATGACGTAAGCATTTTTGTTACAATGATATTGGCACTCCATTATCATACGATTCCATTTTCTAGTTGACATTTGTGACCTCATTCCGGTTTCTTCCTCTTTCCTCCCTCCCTGATAGATGAGACAAGTCAATCACACTGCTATAGGTCGTGATTATATAAATGGAAAGTACTCAAGACGAATTGAAAAGAAAAGTGATACTATACAAAGAAACAAAATAATAAGAGTGATCACAGACGGACGAAGCAAATTCAAGTAACTTTAAGAAAACTGGAACAGTATGGCTGAGATTATTCACCAGTGATTCTATCTTATATGATAGTATCGTGCCTATACCTGAGATCATATGAAGTAATGTATGAGATGTTGGTATTGCATAATTTTATTTATTATATTGGATTGTAAATGAATATAAAGGAAGAAAACAAGCAACTTTATTCTATTTTTCTACAATAAGAGACAAGAAAGAAGCTGGTTAAGGTTTTTGGGTGTAGATTAATCTCAAACGAAATGTTTTTGCAAAATTATGATACCCAAGAGGTTTGCATGATCGAGACTGACTGCTCCTGACAGATTCTTGGGTTTGAAAAGATGCACAAAGGTGTTTATTCCGAAACTGCGTGGATGATCAATTCTGTTATTTTATTTTTTAAAGAATTTTGCAACTCAGGACTATGTGATGGACGTGTTGTTATAAAAATAAGTAAGTAAACACTTGGCTTGTAAATTTCATAAAATTAATCAAGTTCGTTAAGCTCGCTAGATTTGAAAATATTGACAAAGTCCCTGAATGTTTT
>NC_134793.1:65900860-65903360 GCF_046742065.1 Oratosquilla oratoria | reverse complement strand
TATTATTCCCTCACGGAAATAAAGAACATCTAAATTGTCTCAAATGATTTCTTTTCGTACTGTCAACCTAAGTCATGTGACATTTTAAATGCATATTACTTATCATACATTAACATGAAGATGCAACAATGTATAGAGTATTGACTACATAAATATTTTGCATTCAGTACTTTATGAACTGTAATGATACCCCTACGAATCTTCTCTAACGGGAGACTAATTTTCACCTAATATATATATATATATATATATATATATATATATATATATATGTATATATATATATATATATATATATATGATGTAAGCGGAATAGGAAACACAGGAGTCTTGGTCTTGAGTTTATTCCTGACTAGTTTCGCAGGTATGCTTTTTCAAAGGAATATGTGTTGCTCGTCAGCTTCATTTGTAGCACGAACTCGGACCTTATGACTTCCTGGATTCCATTTCCACTCGGAGACAAATGTTGAGACATTCTGACAGGTTGATGTAAGCGGAATAGGAAACACAGGAGTCTTGGTCTTGAGTTTATTCCTGACTAGTTTCGCAGGTATGCTTTTTCATATTCCTTTGAAAAAGCATACCTGCGAAACTAGTCAGGAATAAACTCAAGACTAAGACTCCTGTGTTTCCTATTCCGCTTACATCAACCTGTCAGAATGTCTCAACATTTGTCTCCGAGTGGAAATGGAATCCAGGAAGTCATAAGGTCCGAGTTCGTGCTACAAATGAAGCTGACGAGCATTCATATTCCTTTGAAAAAGCATACCTGCGAAACTAGTCAGGAATAAACTCAAGACTAAGACTCCTGTGTTTCCTATTCCGCTTACATCAACCTGTCAGAATGTCTCAATATATATATATATATATATATATATATATATATATATATATATATATATATATATATATATATACATATATATATATGATCGTTTCTAACTTCACTATTCCTCCTTTTTTCGCTCCCTTCCTTTGAATATCCTTTACTACTTCCTTGACTTCACCTCATCAACAGGATATTGTCCCCAAGGACTGAGCCGCTGGTTATCTGTTACGAAATACAAGTACTTCAAGGTGCCACTTGAAGGGATGATAAAATCACAATTGACTTAGCCGTGCCTGCACCTAAATAAAACAAACACAAACAGACAGAAAAATTTGTCGATAAACGTTTTTAGTGGAGACAACAAAGATATTTAGTTGGTAGAATTAGGGAACGTTTCTAGTGAGTAGGATACCACTTACAGTAGTGAGAAACAAGAAAAATAGTAAAATGTTGTTTACATTCCAAACTCCGAATATGGTCGTACAAAATGCTAATACAAGACTTAGGAAGAGAAATCCAAAGAGAAGCCTTGAGAGAAAAAGTACTAACCTAACATAACTCAACCTAACCTAGCCAAACTTAGCGTACCATATCCTAACCTAACCTAGCCTAACCTAACTTAATCTCTAACTTAATCTAACCTAACCTAACCTAACCTTACCTAACCTAACCTAACCTAACCTAACCTAACCTAACCTAACCTAACCTAACCTAACCTAACCTAACCTAACCTAACCTAACCTAACCTAACCTAACCTAACCTAACCTAACCTAACCTAAACAAACCTAACCTAACCTAACCTAACCTAACCTAACCTAACCTAACCTAACCTAACCTTACCTAAACAAACCTAACCTAAACTAATCTTTTCGGTGCGGTATAGTGGTGGCAAAATTCAAATGAATATACTATCTAACTCATCAAGGCGGGTATTATGGTTTTGGATTTAGATTAGGAGAAGAGCATTTTTACAGTTTTGTGTTCTAAGTCCGGGGGAAGGGTCTCAAACACTTAAATATCTCTTCGAGACCTTTTTTTCGCAGGCTCATATAATGGCGTCTTTATAACCAAACTAAAATCCAGGAAAAAAACTATCACGCTTTTTTCTTTTAAAAGACAACCGAACAAAAGACCAGAGTGACATAAGGTACAGTCAAACCACGCGTAACTTTTGACCCGAGATCAATAGCCAAGAGCTTCAGACCTGGGGTAAAATGCCATTGAATATAAAAAGGCTGCCCTAAGGATTGCGGGTAAGGTAAATTTCGCTAAAAGAAAGGACCTAAAAAAAAAAAAAAAAAAAAAAAAAAAACAGCGAATGATGAGAGACCGAGTGGAAATGTGGACGTGTATCGGGAGGGAAGAGATTTTTTTTTTTTTTTTTTTTAATGGATCCTGTCTTCGAATTTGGATTCCGTCCAAACCTTCGGAATCACGGCACAAACCTAACCTAACCTAACCAAAGCTAAGCTTACTTAAACTTAACTAAACTGAACTGATGTAACGTAACGTAACGTAGCCTAATCTAGCTTAACCTTGACTAACCTAACCAGCTAAACCCAACCTAACCTAACTTAATTTAACCAAACATAACCCATTCCGATGCAACACAATCCAACCCAGCTCGATCCAACTCAATCTATCCCTACTCATTCTAACTCCACCTAACC
>NC_134793.1:65888360-65895860 GCF_046742065.1 Oratosquilla oratoria | reverse complement strand
ACATTGCACTGTCTCAGCAGGAATTTTATTCCATTCATTAACTACACGGCTGGCGAAGTTGTTTCTACCCACTTTCAAATTAAATTTATTTCCTGACAGTTTGAGACCATCATTTCTTGTCGGATTTTCATTCAGTGTAAAAATTTTGTCACTGTTGATGTCAATTCTCTTTAGAATATTAAAAACCTGTATCAAGTCACCTCTGAGTCTACGCTTTTTAGGGAAAACAGATTCATGTGCTTTAGTCGATTTTCGTATAATTTATTTTTAATATTTGGAATCAGTTTTGTGGCTAGCCGTTGTACTTTTTCCAATTTGTCAATGTATTTAATTAGATTCGGCAACAATATGGAAACAGCATATTCCAAATGTGGACGAACCAATGATTCATATAGCTTGTTAATGAGAGATGGACTTTTAAAGTCAAACGATTGCGCAATTAGTTCTAGAATTTTATTTGTTTTCTCAGAGGCTGAAATACACTGCTTAGGTGATTTGAGATCGTCACTGATAATTACGCCGAGATTCTTTCCAAATAACTTGTAATCGTACTTAATGTTATTTTTACCTCTGTACATTACCTTGCATTTACTTATGTTGAATTCCATTAGTCACTTTTTCAGACCATTGCTATAATCTATCTAAATCTTCTTGAAATTCTAATTGGTTTAAGTGATTATTTGCCATTCCGCACAGTTTTGTATCATCAGCAGATTTGGAGACAATAGATTTTAGTCCGTGGTCTATATCATTTATATATACTATGAATAAAAGTGGCCTAAGAACGGAACCCTGAAGAACTCTACTCGTAACATTTTTCCATCTAGAAGTTTTCCATTTAAAACAAATCTCTGTTTTCGATCATTCAACCAATTACCAGTCCAACTTAATAGGCTACCACTTACTCCGTATGAAGCTAATTTAGTAAGTAGTCTTTCGTGGGGGGCGGTATCAAAAGCTTTTGCAAAGTCTAGATATATCAAATCGATATTGTTTCTTTTGGCATAACTCGAGATGACTGTGTTGTAGAATTTGAGAAAGTTAGTCACGCAAGAACGTTTCCGTCTGAATCTATACTGGCTATCATTTGTCAAATAGTTACTTTCTAAATGATGTTCGATAGCATCTCTGATGATTGTTTCTATCATTTTTCTACAATTGAAATCAAACTTATAGGCCTGTAGTTATTTTTTTTTTCCGTCACTTTTTAATATGGGAGTTACGTTAGCTAGCTTCCATTCTCTTGGGACATCTCCGGATTTGGTAGATTTCTAGAAAATATTTTCTAATGGAACATCTCTGATGATAGTTTCTATCCTTTTCCTACAATTGAAATCAAGCTTATAGGCTGTAGTTGTTTGGTTTCTTTTTGTCACTTTTTTTTTTATATGGGAGTAACGTTAGCTAGCTTCAATTCTCTTGGGACATCTCCGGATTTGATGGATTTCTAGAAAATAATTTCTAATGGAACAACGATATCACTTTTCATTTCCTTTAAGATTCTTGGATGCCAACCGTCAGGCCCTGGTGTTTTATTAACTTTGAGTTTCTATATACACCTTTTAATTATTTCTTTTGTTACTTTTACCGTAGTAAGTTCACCCTAGGCTATTCACAGGTTTCAGTTTGAAGTTCACTTTGAGGTGTTTCGTTTACGAATACTGAGTTCAAATAGTTGTTTAAAATATCACACATTCCTCCATTTGAATATTCAAGTTCACCATCAGCAGATAATAGAGGGCCAATGTGATTCCTAATAATCTTTTCATCTCTAATGTAACTATAGAATTCTTTGGGATTCTCTTTCGATTTATTAGCGATATTCATTTCATGTTGTCTTTTTAGTTTTCTTTATTATCTTTTTTTAAATCTCTTTGTATTATTACATAACTTTGATAGTCAGTAGGTGCACCCGAGCACTTGTATTTCTTATAAGCTTGCCTCTTTTTAGCAATACCTTTTTCAGTTTCTTTGTCAAGCCATTTTGGACGAGCCTGATTTGGGGGACGCCTGTCCTTAAACGGGATGTAATTAGGAAGCATCTTAGTAAGCGTATTTTTAAATATTTCCCACATCTGATCTACAGGTCTTTCGCTTAATTTGGCCTGCCAAACTTTTTGCCGTCTTTCTTTCCTGCTTCTACAATTTTAGTCAGAAGTCCATGTACTTCTGATCATCCGACTTAGTCAAGTTTCACTTAATATAAGTATAAGAAAGGGGAATTAAACGGAGCTTATTTTCCCCCCGAATGCTACTACACTTGATTCTATAAATTACACCAAGGGATTCCCGTCAGGAATCCTCAATTTGGGTACTTTGTCATTTCTGCAATGACGTCATGATTTTTTTAGTCCTATGATCTTCAATGTTATATTAAAGAACCTCCCCTAAGGGCGTGATCTTACAACCATGAACCAACTAAATTTCTTCCTCTTCCACCCTTTCTCCAATATAAACAGCTATTACAATCCCGCATGCAATACTGCTTACTCAAGCAATCTAGAATGCACTGCACACTGACATAGTTTACATATTGTTACATCATAAAAATAGACATTATACAGCAATGAAATCGGAACCCCGGTGACTGTTTGTAAACATTAGGTAAACAGCGAGCTTGTGCAACTCCTTCGACTTCTCGCCTTCGGGTATTATGTAAATACATAAACTATAAAAATATAACACTCATCATCTACCTCTCTTTCTACCCACTTGTCTACCAGCCACTTACAGGGCTCGACAGCTACCACTTGGTCGTTCCAATCAACAATTTTCTACTACCCTCTTACAGGGTAAGGCACATAATAAATATTAAGAAAGTTAGCCAATTATTCAAGTAACTAACTATTAAAACTGTATTTGCCCAAACTGGCTAAACAAGGTCATTAAAAGAAATATTCTTCAATGAATGTTGTCATCAGTTTAACCCAAAACATATGCCACACAAACAAAGAAATAAGTAACTCCTCCAAAATATACAAATGTCTGTAATACCAAATATATAATGACTTAAGATCAAAAACCAAATAAGTATAAAACAGATATTAATTGGATGTTATCAATTGATTTGCAAATCTCACTACTACCAAGTTCTTATTCCTTCTGATTGCGAAATTTGATTAAGAACATCAACAATTAAAATAAGATATTATTAGAAAAGTTGGTTGTGCTAGATCTCAATAGAGTTGTGTATCAGTATTAAAGATGTAGTGTCTCTGCATAATTTGACATTTCTTTCACACCTATTTCATTATTTGTCTAGGACATATACTAGTAAAGCTACATAAGAATTTTCAATGCTTCACAGACACAAAAGTAATATATCTTTCAATACTTATTGGCGTTGTTTTATATATTGGCAAGGTTCCAAGTCTTCATGACTGAACAAGGTCCGAGGCTCTGACACAAGGAACAAAGCTTTGACACACCAAAGGTCCCAGTAGTTCAGGTCTTCCATCTCAGGCATCCACCGTACATATCAACAATATTAATATCATCTGTAAAAATCTAGTGTTTTCCTTGACCCATTGAGTCAATGTATAATCAATAGTCAAATCCAGTAGAATGTTGTCCCAGAGTTCCTCTCCACCTTTTATTGTCAATTACTCACAATTTATTTCCTTTGCGTTAAAGTCACCCATAATTACTATGTTTCCTCCATCTGTCAGTATCTCAGATAATTCATTCTTTGTATTTTCCGATAATTTTGAGTGATGGCTATCAGACCAAGCCTTTGTTTTGGGGGGCATATATACTACTATAAACTTTCTGCTTTTCATACCGCCATTTTCAACTTTGATTGTGGTCATTTCCACATTTTCTTTACCTTCTGTTGTCTTTATCACATTTAAGTCCTTTCTAGTCAATAACATGACTCCTCCCCCCTGCTTATTCATTCTTATCATTTGAGTCCTTAGTTTGATTTTCATTAGCCTATAGTTTTTTTCTTTAGATTATGTACCCATGCTATGCACATCGTTGATTTCCTTCAATTCTTGGCCCTCGTCCTGAATCGCTTTCAGTAGTTCATTAGCAAATTCTTTCTCTTATTTTTTCTCTTTGGTATGTGTACATTATGTTTTTCTTTGATACCGTAAACCACAATGCACTTCTTTTTATCCACTGTGTCTCTCACCCAGTTTTCCTTTTCTTTGTTACCTTAATTACTGTTTCTTTTGTATTCTCTTCTACCTGCTGTTCTATTATTTCTTCGAGAGAGATTTTTTTCGCCTTCCTGTTTCCCCTAATTCTTTACAATAAGGTCTGTTTCTTTGATTAATTCTCCATCTTTGCGGTCACTGCTTGTAATTGTTCTTTGACCTCATTCTTTAGCGCTTCGTTTTTTTTTTTCTATCCTCATTTTCCTATCTTTATTTTTTTCTTTTAATCATACTTAGTTCACTTTTTAGATCGTTTAATTCTCTGATTATCTTATAGTTGGTTCTGCGTAAGTTTGACATCTCTAATTGCAAAGCCCTATGGTCTAACTGAAATAAATTAATTCATCTACAAAGTCGTCGATGTCTCGATTCCTTAGTGTCCTGCTAATTTAAGTTATCTTTATATGTCCATTATTTTTTTCTATTGCTCCCGTTTTTCTTTGAAATCCCGAAAAAAATATATCATCACACATCTGAGTCGTCTTCAGAGTGACGTTTACATACGTTCTCTTAGGGATTACTCCCAGTGGTGACCCCACTCTACTCATGTCTCATCATGTCTTTGTTGGTTCTTTGGTTCCTTTTCTTATTTACTTTCCTCTATTTTGTGTGATAAAATTATACTTATTTGAGTACTGGATTAGATACCTTACAGGTCACTGAGAACACAACGCTACATCTAGAATAACAACAACAAGACGTTTTCCTTGAATCCAAGAACAAGACCCTCCTTCCTGTTCAACATCGAAACTGTGTGTGTGTGTGTGTGTGTGTGTGTGTGTGTGTGTGTGTGTGTGTGTGTGTGTGTGTGTGTGTGTGTGTGTGTGTGTGTGTGTGTGTGTGTGTGTGTGTGTGTGTCTGTGTGTGTGTGTCTGTGTGTATGTGTGTGTGTGTGTATGTGTGTGTATGTGTGTGTATGTATGTATGTGTGTGTGTGTGTGTGTGTGTGTGTGTGTGTGTGTGTGTGTGTGTGTGTGTGTGTGTGTGTGAGTGAGAGCGCGCGCGCGTGTTTGTGTACATACATACATATATATGAACAAATGTACATACATGAATACATACATACAAACATATATACATACATACATACATACATACATACATACATACATACATACATACATACATACATACATACATACATACATACATACATACATACATACATATATACATACACACATACATACATACATACATACATACATACATACATACATACATACATACATGCATATATACATACATACATACATACGTACATACATACATACATACATACATACATACATACATACATACATACATACATACATACATACATACATACATACATACATACATACATATATATATATAAATCATATCAGATATGCTGATGACATGGTATTGGTGGCTGACTCAGAAGAAAAACTGCGGCATCTATTGAATGTAACCGTAAGAGCTAGTGAAGAGAAAGGTTTCAATGTAAATATGGGGAAAACCAAAATACTACTGGCCAGTAAAACAGATCCACCAAGAGTGCAAGTACAAATAGCAGGGAGAAGAATAGAACAAGTAACCAAATTTTCGTACCTGGGAAGCGTATTGACAGAAGATTGTAGATGTGAAAAAGAAATAAAATCAAGGATAGCAATAGCTAAAACCACGTTAGCACTCACTGTTTCCTCTTTCAGTTTGTTCCGGATATCTATTACTCTGTGTGGAAAGCTATTTTTTTTCAGATCTCTTCTGTAACTGTCTTTCATAAGCTTCTTCTCGTGTCCTCTTGTAGCTCTTCTGTCCCTTTTTAGTAGTTCTTCCCTATCATGAATTTCCATCCCTTTCATAATTCTGTAAATGGTTACCAAATCATCTCTCTTTTTTGTTCTTGGTAAATTTAGTTTGTCCAATCTTTGTTCTTACGTAAAATTGTATATTGTTGGTGTTATCTTTGCCGTTGCTCTCTGTTTTTTTTGTTTTTTTTTTGTTATTATTATTATTATTTTTTTTTTGTACTAGGTGTCCATAGTGACGCTGCGCATTCCAATTTTGGTATTGTCAGTGTAACTAGTATTTAACATATCTTTATCCATGTAGTCAAAGGCCACTTTTATTAATCTTAATAAGTTAAAATTTTCTCCGACTAATTTGTTGACATGTTTGTCTGGTATCATGTCGTTAGAGATAGTATTCGTGCGTCCCTTGATGAGTTTACTTTTTTTTTTTACTTCCTTTGTACTAATTTTATATTGACCCGAGATTCTATTTTTGGTTTTTCGAAATTCCATTATACTGCCTTTCTTAATGTTAAAAATTCACTTCATTCTTTTGACTACATTTCCAGACTTTATCCAGGTTTTCTTGAAAACATTCACAATCTTCCTCTGTACTTATTTTTCTAATAGTTTCGCATCATCTGCAAAGAGGTTCATATAACATTTCACGCCTTCATCCATGTCATTGATATAAATAGCAAACATTATCTGAGCCAATACTGAGCCCTGGGGGACTCAGCTTATCATATCTTTCCAATTTGAGTTCTTGTTCTCTAAGTGCCATCCTTATTTTTCTTCCGTTCAAGAAATCTTTCATCCATTGTAATAATTTTCCTTGTATTCCACCAATTGTTTCAATTTTTCTTGGTATCTTTTTGTGTGGTACTTTATCAAAAGCCTTTGGTAAGTCCAAGAGAGCACAATCTGCCCATCAGTCTCTTTCTTGTATCATATTTATTAATCTTAGATAAAAACATATTAAGTTAGTAGTACATGATCTTTCACTTTTAAATCCAAATTGCTTAGGGTTTAGTATATTATTATCTTCCAAGTGTTTAATCCATTCATTTTTGATAACTTATTTGCATGTTTTTGTAATTGTGCTTGTAAGGGATACCGGTCTATAATTTGCTGGATTTTCTTTGTCTCTTCCTTTGTATATTGGTACAATATTTGCATTTCTCTAATCCTGTGGTACTTTTCCTTCTTTGAGTGAGAAATCAGTTATCTCGTGTATTTTTTCTGTAAGTTCATCTATACATTCTTTCAATATCCAGTTTGTTATTCCATCAACTCATATGACTTTCTGACGTCAAGATTCTTTATTTGGTCCCTTATTTCCTTCTGTGTCACCGTTAATTTATTGATTTTAGGGAATCCTTGTCGCTGTTTTCATCCCAAATTTGTGAGCTTTCAATTGTAAATACAGACCTAAAATGACTTGTCATTACTTCAACCATTTCTACATCTTCTGTATATTCTTTGTTTCCTTCACGCAATTTCACTATTTCATGTTCATCTTTTAGTTTGCCATTTACATATCTGTAAAATAGATTGGATTAGTCTTTGCATTTGTCTATTAT
>NC_134793.1:65863360-65873360 GCF_046742065.1 Oratosquilla oratoria | reverse complement strand
CATGCCGACAGGAGGACAAATGGTCATAGTTAGCTCGGATGTGAAAAAATGACGATAATGATAAATAGATAAATAAAATTATGATAATATAAATAATAATAAATGAAATAAATAAATAAATAGTTATAGTTACATAGAAAGCAAACAGGTAAATAGTAAATGATAATAAATTGACTGATAAATAATAAAAATGTATATTAAGTAAATGATAATAAACAAACAGATAAATAATAGCAAACAAATAAACAAATAATTTGAAATAAATGGCAGGCATTACAGGATCTTGATTAGGTGTTTATCTAAACGAATCTTAAATCTTCGAACTGAACTACATTGTACTGTTTCTGCAGGAAGTTTATTCTTTTAGTTAACTACAAGGTTGAATAAGTTGTTTCTACCCACTTTCAAATTAAATTTATTTCCTGACAGTTCGAAACTATTATTTCTTTTTGGATTCTCATTCAGTGTGAACATTTTGTCACTTTTGATGTTGTGAATTCCCTTTAGAATCTTAAAGACCTGTATCAAGTCACCTCTGAGTCTACGCTTTTTTTTTGGGGGGGGGGGGACAGCTTCATATGTTTTAGTCGATTTTCGTATGATTTATTTTTTATATTTGAAATTTGTTTTGTGGCTTGCCGTTGTACTTTTCCAACCTGTCATGTCTTTAATGAGATTCGGTGACCATACGGAAACAGCATATTCCAAATGTGGACAAACTAACGATTTATATAGTTTGTTAATGAGAGATGGGCATTTGAAGTCAAATGATCGCGCAATCAGTTCTAGAATCTTATTTGCTTTCTCAGAGGCTGAAATACACTGCCTAGATGATTTGAAATCGTCACTGATAATCACCCCCGAAATCCTTTTCACTATCCACTTTTGTTAACGAATTTCCAAATAACCTGTAATCATACTTACTGTTATTTTTGCCTTGCATTTGCTTGTGTTATATTTCATTAGCCACTTTTCAGACCATTGCTGTAATTTATTTAAATCTTCTTGAATATCTAATTGGTTTAAGTGATCATTTGCCATTCCGCACAGTTTTGTATCATCAGCAAATTTGAAGACAAAAGATTTTAGTCCGTGGTCTATTATTTATTATTTGTATATACTATGGATAGAAGTGGCCCAAGAATGGAACCCTGAGGAACTCCACTCGTTACATTTTTCCATCTAAAATTTTTGCCAATTAATACAACTCTGTTTTCGATCATTCAACCAATTACTAGTCCAACTTAATAGGCTACCACCTACTCCATGTGAAGCTAATTTAGTAAGTAGTCTTTCATGGGGGACGATATCAAAAACTTTTGTAAAGACTAGATATAATAAATCTATATTTTTTCTTTTACAATAATTCAGGATGACTATGTTGTAGAATTCGAGTAAGTTATTCACGCAAGAACATTTATGTATGAATCCATGTTGGCTATCATTTATCAAACAATTACTTTCTAAATGATGTTTGATAGCATCTCTGATGATAGTTTCCATAATTTTTCCTACGACTGAAGTCAAACTTATAGGCCTGTAGTTATTCGGTTTCTTTTTGTTACCTTTTTTGAATGCTGGGGTAACGTTAGCTAGCTTCTATTTTCTTAGGACATCTTAGGATATGATGGATTTCTTAAAAACAATTTCTAATGGAACAACAATCTCATTTTTCATTTCCTTTAATATTCTTGGATGCCAACCATCAGGCCCTGATATTTTATTAACTTTGAGTTTTTCTGTACAACTTTTATTTTTTCTTTTGTTATATCTACCGTAGTGAGTAAGTTTACCCTAGACTTTTCACAGGTTTCAGTTTGGAGTTCACTTTGAGGCGTTTGTTTAAAAATACTGAGGTAAAACGGTTGTTTAAAGTATCACACATTCCTTCATTTGAATATTCAAGTTAGCCATCAGCAGATGATAGTGGGCTAGTGTGATTTCTAGTAACCTTTATATCTCTAATGTAACTATAGAATTTTTTGGATTTATCAGCAATATTCATTTCATATTATCGTTTTCGTTTTTTATTGTCTTCCTTAAATCTCTTTCTATTATAACATAACTTTGATAGTCATTAGGTGCACCCGAGTACTTGTATTTCTTATAAGCCTGTCTCTTTTTAGCATTTTTTTTTTCAGTTTCTTTGTCAAGCCATTTTAGAGGAGCCTGATTTGTGGGGTGTCTGTCCTGAAACGGGATGTAAGTATGAATCTCCTTAGTAAGCGTATTTTGAAACATTTTCCACATCTGATCTACAGGTATTTTGCTTAATGTTGCTCCCCAGTCTGTAAGCTGAGGCTCCTGGCGTAGTCCTATGAACTGAGCTTTACTGAAATTTGGTATTTTAGAAACACACTTATCTAATTTATTTTTAGCAGTTTGAATCTAACTAAGATGTGATCGCTACTTGCAATAGTTTCACCAACTTATACATCGGTTATCACGCTTTCACGGCTAGTAATCAATAGATCGCGTAAGTTTCCATGGCTGTGGGCTTTTTTACATGCTGAACAAAGTAAGTGTCGCAGATAAAATCTATCAAACAACTACCTAATTGACCACGTTCTAGGGTCATCCAATCAATGTCAATAAAATTGAAATCATCCATTATCAATAAGTTTCTGTTGCAGAACCTAGACTGTTATTGAAACAACAGTTTGTCGTCTGCTAATGATAATGTTTTGGCCTATATATTACATTAATTTTTTGTCCATTTGTTTGGGTTAATTCTACTCACAAACAATGGTATGTATCCTGTTTCACTTTCTCTAAAACAAAGGCATGGACATTGTTTTTAATGTACAACAGAACACCCTCACATATTTTGTGGTTTCTATCCTGATAAAAAAAAATCCGCAATATGAAATTCAGCTTCAAACATACACTATCTCGGTTAGTCCTATCATATCGAAATTTTCGCTTTTGATATACGCTTGTATTTCTTGGAATTTGTTCCTAATACTATGAACATTACAGTATGCCTAACATTATAATTTTGTTCTTTATTGACAACTTGCTCAATATTGATATTTGGTCCTTAAGGGACCAAAATTAACGAATTTTAGGTAAACATTTCAAAAGATTCTCTATGATGGTGGTAACACTTTGGCCAAATATTACAGCTCAATTCCGTTTCTTTTCTTATATATAGAATAAAATAGATAAATTTTTGGCAACCTCTGGCAACCCCATTGCATGAAAAAACATTCTGTATATTGAAATAAAGTCAAAATTTTGATACCAAGTTCTGTTTTGTTTACTATAATTAATATATATGGAGATATCTGGCAACTTGCCCGACACTAATCGTCAATCACCACAAAGATCTCAGTATCTCTTCAAAGCTAAAGGAGAAAGGATGTCGCCCTGTCGCGTATCTGTTAGCCTACCAGTCATGCATGCGATCGTATTATCTTTTTTTCTACCAACAGGTATTCAAAAGATTCTCTATGATGGTTGTAACACTTCGACAAAATATTACAGCTCAATTCCGTTTCTGTTCTTATATATAAAATGAAATAGATAAATTATTGGCGACATCTGGCAACTCCATTGCATGAAAAAACATTCTGTATATTGAAATAAAGTCAAATTTTTGATAGCCAGTTCAGTTTTGTTTAAAGTTTTAAACGGAAACGTAAAAAAATAGACAATGTCACGAGTGAGTACGCGACCGGAGGATTTTAAATGCCGGTGCGCTCCTTTAAACTTTAAATGCCTCTCCTGAAAAGTTTATGTTTTTTATATTTAAATAGCCATATCTCTGTTTCTTTTTGTCCGATTTCATTCATTCTTTCGAATTTGTAAAGAGAAAGAGTAATTCTTTAATTTGATTAGAAAAAAATAAAGGAAACTGTAACTTAATTTTTTTGTTTAATTTATCATAGCAGATTTTCACTGAAGTTTCTACTATTCAAAATAAAAAAATCATAAAAAGTAAAAGAGAGTAGGAAAAAATCTAACTTAATGAAGTTGTTCCCAAGACTCTAATCTTTCATTTCCTACATAGTAGGCTGATTACCTATGCCTATGGATACTTCAATGATTACAGATACTATCATAAAAAAAAGAAAAAGAAAAAATTAACTACACGTAATATATACATGTTACGGTACTAAAACAATTTAGTATGCAATAATACTCTTTCCGATAGAGTAATTATACATAAGTTCACCAAAGAAATTGAACAACTTTTATGACACGTTCACCTATAAGCAATTCCCACAGTCCCTAATGGACATTGAATGCCTCATAAACATTTGTCCCACCTCGAACATCTAGTCCCTCACGGTCATCTGATCTCTTATGTATACCTTACCCCCCTACGTCATCGCGTTCACACCGGCCACCCGTCATTCATTGACATTCTGTCCGGCATCTCTTCCTCCATTGACATCATATCCTACTGTAATATTTTGTCCTCCACTATCATTACATATCATCGTGATATTTTGTCCTCCACTATCATTATATTCCATCGTGATATTTGGTCCTCCACTATTATCTTATCCCATCGTGATATTTTGTCCTCTTGACATTACATCCAAATGTAATATTTCGTCCTCTACCAACATTATATAAGAACATAAGAACATAACATAAGAATGAAGGAGACTACAGGAGACCATAAGGCCTACACTAGGCAGCTCCGTATCCATCACCACCTGTCATCCCCATCAATAAAGTTGTCTAATTGTTTTTTAAAACAACTAGTAGTTTCAGCGCTTACTACATGGTCGCTAAGTCTATTCCATTCGTCGACCACCCTATTAGTAAACCAATTCTTGCCTATTTAATTCTTAAATCTAAATTTGTTCAGTTTAAAACCATTACTGCGAGTCCTCCTCTATTGTTTTAATATGATGACCTTGTTTGCATCTCCCTTGTTAAAGCCTTTGATCCACTTGAGCACCTCTATTAGATCACCCCTCACTCTGCGTCTTTCCAGAGACTGCAATTTAAGGTCCCTCTCTTCGTAAGGGATTTTTTTTTTCTTATGTATCATTTTGGTCATTCTTCTCTGTACTCATTCTAGTGAATTGATGTCCATTCTGTAGGACGGAGACCAAAACTGTACCGCATAGTCAAGGATGGGTCTAACTATTGCTAGATAGAGTTTGATAATTACCTCTGCACTTCTATTCGTTACCGTCCTAGCAACGAAACCTAATGCTCTGTTTGCTTTATTCCTGGCGCTAATGCACTGTTCTGGTTTTAAGGCTCGGACTCACTAGAACTCCCAAGTCTCTCTCGCATTCAGTTTTCTCTAAAAGCGTGTTATCTCAGCTGTATCTATTTTCGGGGTTGTGTAGCCCTACGTTTAACACGCTACATTTAGAGATATTGAAGTTCATTTGCCATTTCACCGACCATGTGAACAATTTGTTAAAATCATCCTGCAGAATCTCTGCGTCGTCTCCTGACCTAAGTTGGCGTCCTATTTTAGTGTCGTCCGCAAATTTACTAGCATCAGTATTTATCCCATCGTCTAAGTCGTTTATGTACATAATGAACAACAAGGGACCCAAAACCGAGCCCTGGGGGACCCCACTAGTAACATTGCCCCACCTAGATTTTACTCCATTTATGGTGACCCGCTGTTTTCTGTTACTAATCCAAGTTCTAATCCATTCTAACACTTTTCCTCCTATGCCATGCGCTCTGATTTTATTTAGTAGTCTCGGGTGTGGCACCTTGTCAAACGCTTTGCGTCAAGGTAAATAACACCGTAATTATTATTGTTATCTGACACCTTATATACTTTAGTGTAAAAGGATAGAAGATTAATCACACATGAATAACCATGGAATAACCATGCTGTGAATCTCTGATTAAATTATGTCTTTCGATGTGTTTTCTGAGTCTATTTACTATTACTGATTCAAGCATTTTTCCTATAATCGATGTCAAACTAATTGGCCTGTAGTTGCATATAGACGATCTATCTCCCTTCTTAAAAACAGGAACAACGTTTGCCTGCCTCCAAGCAATAGGCACAATGCCAGTGTCTACCGATTTATTAAATATTTCAGTTAACTGGTCGCAGATTTCAAATCTACACTTTTTAAGCATTCTCGGAAAAGTTTCGTCTGGTCCCGGGGATTTTGTAGCTTTAAGTCTTTCAATCTGCTTGACTACCTCTTCTTTACTAATGCTGATATTAGATAGACTACTTTCTTCATCCCCTCTGTAAGTCGGATCGCAGTCAGGTATTTCATCTAACCTCTCATTTATAAACACCGAAAGAAAATAATTGTTATATTCCTCAATAATTTTTTTCTTCAACTCTATCATGACTTTTTCATCGTTTTTAATTGGTCCTATTCTTTTTTATTTCTTGTTCTATAGAAATGAAAGAAACCTTTTGGGTTGGATCTTGCTTGATTGGCAACCTTAACTTCATAATTACGTTTCGCTGTACATGCATTCTTTTTAACCAGCTTTGCCATATCGTTGTATCTTGATCTAAGGTGTGTTTCCCCATTACGTAAAGTCCTCTTTTCATTCCAATCTCATGTTTCAATCTGTTCGTAATCCATTTGGGAGTATTACTATTTTTACGTATTGACTCCAGGGGGATAAATGTATTTTGTGCATTGATGATTAGGTCAGTTACATTGCTATACATTTCATCTAAATTGCTAACCTATCTGTTGGGCCCCCGCCCTCAAATGACCTGACCCAAGGTATGCATATTACCCTCCGTGACCCGACCCCTGGTCATGATCTGATCTCTGGTCTTGTACCGAGACCTGACCGCATCGACAATGTTCGAAACGTCCGTATAACATTTCATATTCAATTTGAAATAGGTTTTTATATCGTTAAAATTTGTTCTCCTGAAGTTTAGTACTTGGACGTTATTCGTACTTTTTAATTCTTCCCAAATGATATAAAATCTTACTTCTTGATGATCGCTAGAGCTTAGACTATCTCCCACTTTTACGTTATTCATTAGGAGCTCATTATTAGTTAAAAGTAAGTCCAGAGTATTTACTCCCCTCGTAGGATCGGTAATCACTTGTTTTAGGAAATTATCCTGCACCACATCTAGGAATTTTTTCGTTTCCTGTTCTATTAAAATTTCCCAGTCAATGTTTCTATATTAAAATCTCTCATGATCACAACGTTTTTATACTAAGACGCTCTGCGAATTTCATGAATCAGAGGATCAGTCTGCTCAATGCTGTGGTTAGGAGGTCTATAGAAGATGCCAATAATAACTTTATTATTATTGCCTATAATCTCAACCCAAATTGATTCCGTACAGTCCTCTTCCTTAATCAAACTGTTGATAATACAGTTTATTGTGTTTTACGAAAAGTGCCACACCTTCCCCACTCCTACCAACCCTATCCTTGTGAGAAAAAAAAAATCTCATATCCTTCTATTTCGATTTCCGGAAGGAAATCTTTATTAGCCAAGTTGATCCAGGATTCAGTAATAGCTATAATATCGAAATTCTCTACGCATGCTTTACCTCGCAGCAAATAAATTTGGTTAATTATGCTTCTGCTATTTGTATACTAATCTTTAAGTTTATCTTCCCTCCACCTGATTTGGTGATTCTTTTCACAGTCCCTCTCTATTGTCTAAACTATATTCCGATACTTCCCCCCTACTCCCACGTAATCTACCCGAAAAAAAAAACTTGTAGGATGCCAACTTCTCGCTCAAGGGATTCAGCAAGGAGGAAAAATCCTCTGGGCGAGAAGTGCACCCCGTTCCTTGTATAAAGATGATTCCTTCCGTAAAAGCGGTACCAGTTGTCGACAAATGCCCATCCATTGGCCTCATAATGTTTTGCCAGCCTTTAATTCATTGCAATAGCCCTGGAATGCCACATGCCTCCAACTCTACGCCTTCTAAGGACTTCACATACAACAGGAACACCTCCCTTATTTCCAATCTTGTCTAGCGAACCCCGGAACCGCGCAAACAATTCCTCACTCCCTAACTTACCTATATCATTGCCTCCGGTACTTAAGCAAACTACAGGGTGCTTTCCTTCCCCTACTAAACACTCTTCAATCCTATCTCTAACATCTCCTATCCCCGCGCCTGGGAAATACACCTGCGTCCTACGTTTCCTATCTTTATCGCAGAGAGCCCTGTCTAAGTATCTCACTTGACTGTCTCCTACAACCAAAATCTTACCTGTGGACAGGGATTCAGCGTCTGCCCATCCCTTCTTCTCTTGAATTTCATTTGTTTCTTCTTTCTGCAGATTCGCTCGTGCTTGAAACGAGCTCTTACAATCGAGCGGGGCTGGTGAGGACTTTTTTCCATTTTTCCACGTCTTATTTTTCGCCGTTTTCCATCCAGGCTCATAGCTAGATTTGTCATCCGTATTTTGGGCCTTCGAGCGGAAAACTCGATTCTTCTCTTTAAGGCACTTTACAGCATCCTCCAAGGCTTCAATTCTACTAAATAGAGATTGTACCTCATTAGTGCTTAACACGGTAACACAACCACTCACCATATCACTTATTCAAGCAGCTACCCGGTTGACCTGACCTGAGTGATGACTACTGTCCTACACTGACATATTGCTCTACATTATTGAATACCCTACTCTGTTTTCCCCAATACACTTTATTTCCCCTTCGCTTTGAGTTTCTACCCCCTCCAAAAAAAAAGGAACTAGTTCATTACAAACTCTCACAATGAGGTTTGTTAGAATATCTTTGCTTCTGCGAGGAAGGTGGATCCCATCAGAAGAATAAAGGACATGACGCCTGGAAAAGATATAACAAAGATCAAGAAAGAGGTATTCTAGTTGCGTGCACAATTGTGATATCCTCTCATTGATCCCTATGGCTCTACTGCTCCAGCACGAGCAAACGTAGATCCTCGGAAGGATCCCACAGTCTACATGACGGCTCACACGCTCCTTCATCTCCAGAAGAAGCACCTTGTAATTCCGAACAAGTTCGTCTGATCTCACTGTACCCACATCTTTACTTTCCGTATATGTATATATATATATATATATATATATATATATATATATATGCATATATATACATATATATACATATATACATAAATATATATATATATATATATGTATATATACGTACATACAGAGTAAGGAAACAGTGACAATATATATACAAAAGAAGCACACTAGGGGGAATTAGGACAGGTTCATTGTGACCTCACTCTCTCAGCAGTACCGGACGCTTAAGCCGGCTACTGTCAACAATTTTGTATGTTATAAAGTTGTCTAATTTATACATTTCCATACTCACATTCATGTTCTCATATAAAGCTTTCATATAACATGATTCTATGATATTCCTCTCCTTAATGTCCTTACTTAAAACAATTTTCTTTGTGTTATCCCAGTCAATGTAATGATTAAAATTCCTTAAATGAAAAAAAAAACATGAAAATTGCCCTGTTCTGATATTATATTTATGTTGGTTTATTCTCAATTCTAAATCCTTGCCTGTTTGTCCAATATAATTAAAGTTACAATTTTTGCAAGTGATACTATAAACACAGCCTTCATTACACGCAAAATCTCATAATAAGCAATTCAGTTTTAAGAATATTTTAACTCTCCCATTTCATCAAAATATTGTTAGTTTAACTCGTACATACATATACCAAGGCTTTTTCCCCCTTCCAAGGGAGGTAGCCAAAAAGGGAAAGGCATAAAAACACTCCCACCCATTTCATCCCTAAATACACTCCACACCCCTCCCACCCTTCCTCTCATCTGAGCACCTCCTGGATGACGGGTCATCCCTGCACCCTGCCCACCGCCCTGGGTCAGAAGCAGTGTCGCAAGACACAGTACATCCACAGCAAGGCCGCTTCATTTAATCGGCGACCCCCCCTCTCCGTCCCCCTTTGCATATAAGGCGAGGACGGGGAGAAATCCCTTTGGGCTGCGTCAAAATTTACTCACACATACTACCCCACCCCCCACCCCCCGCCCATTCCTCCTCATGCAGTCACAACATCATCCATATACAACCATTCTCCA
>NC_134793.1:65850860-65853360 GCF_046742065.1 Oratosquilla oratoria | reverse complement strand
TATATATGAATATATATATATACATATACATATATGCATGTATATATATGTTTGTATATATATATATATATATATATATATATATATACATGTATATATATATGTGTGTATATATATATATATATTTATATATATATATATACACATACATATATACATATATATATATATATATATATATATATATATATATATATATATACTATATGTTTATTTTGTTATTTGTTTATTTATCTCTTTATTCATTTGTTTCCTTGTTTTTCTTTTATCTATTCATTTATCTATTTATCTTTTTATTGCGGTTGGACATTAATATCTACTAAAAAACAAAACAAAAACAGAATGATAATGATTTTTAACTTCTAATCTCCCTACGTTCTGCGGTCTTCCTTAAACCCTTCTTTTGACTCCTGCACTTCTTCGTTGTTTCATTGTACCCTAAGCGTTCAGATGGATGGACATTGCTTCAAACATTTATGCACTGTGGTTTGATATTACGTAATATTTTTATTTTTATTTTCTGGTGTTTTTAGTATATATTTGATATAGTTCACTTTGAACTGAATGAAATATATTTCAAAAGAATTTTTAGATTTATAGTTGTCTAATTATATATAGGCCTCTGGTTGGAATGTTTTCTTTTCTAATTTGAAGCCAAGTAGCTGAACTTATGTGATATACTGGCAATTCATAAATAGTCAATTAAAAAATCTTATAAGGATAGATCATGATACGAGGTTATTATGCCAAAAAAAAAAAAAAAATAGCATGTTATTAATCATAAATAAATTTCATACGAGCTTTAACTGAGTCCCGCTCTAATAATGAATGGTTGAACTGATTGCACTAAAATTATACAAGAATAGAAGATAAATTACCATTGCAACTTCTGACTAATTTTGTATGGGGTGGTCATGCATTATTTATGAAGTATCGGCCTATATATGGACATTGGTTTCATTATGAAAAGAAATGTGATTTATTTATTTTGGTGATGCTCAGTACGGCCGGGTTTGCATTAATCTTCACATGCACATAAAAAACACTTACACACTTACTTATATACACACACACACACGCACACACACACACACACACACACACACACACACACACACACACACACACACACACACACACACACACACACACACACACACACACACACACACACACACACACACACACTCACACACACACACACACACACACACACACACACACACACACACACACACACACACACACACACACACACACACACACACACGGCCCGGTGGCGGATTGGTAAAGCACTGGACTCACAAGCCGGAGAACCGGGGTTCGATTCCCCGGCCGGGCGGAGACAAGTTGGGTTTGTCTCCTTTCACGTGTAGCCCCTGTTCACCTAGCAGCGAGTAAGTACGGGACGTTAGTCAAGGAGTTGAGACCTTGCATTCCCGGTGTGTGGAGTGTGAGTGGTCTCAGACCTACCCAGAGATCTGCTAATAATGAGCTCTGAGCTCACTGCCGTAGGGTGGTGTCTGGCTGTCTCGAAAAGAGGCTGCAGCAGATCCGAGGTGAATACACACACACACACACACACACACACAAACATACACACACGGACGCACACACACACACACACACACACACACACACACACACACACACACACACACACACACACACACACACACACACACACACACACGCACACACCTCGTGTCGCTGTGGTTAGAGTTCTCGCCTGCTACTACGGGTCTCTGGGTTCGACTCTCGCCCAGGGCAGAAATAATTCAAGTATATCGCTTCGCTGCGGAGTGTTACTCCAACTCTCGTGGGCAGGGAGTCGTGTGTGTGCGTGAGTGCGTGTAAGGTCAGTGTTACCCATAGATTGGTCATATGAGCTTTTAGCTCTCATCCAGGAGGTTAATAACTGTCGATCACGAGTCCAACACGTAATCTAACACCATGGTGAATCACACACACACACACACACACACACACACACACACACACACACACACACACACACACACACACACACACACACACACACACACACACACACACACACACACACACACACACACACACACACATACATACATACGCACACACAAACACACGACTAGATAGTGCGGTGGTAGCGATCGCGGCCATTACTATGGCGGTCCGGGTTGGAATCCCGCAAAGGACTGAGATAATTTCAGTGTCGCTGCAATGCGAGTCTTTACCCCAACTCTCGTGGGCGGGGAGTTGAGTGTGTGTGCGCGTGTAAGGTCACAGCATTACCCACAGATCGGTTATATATGAGCTCTGAGCTCTCTTTTGCGTTTAACCCGTCTCCACTATGATAGTACAATTGATAAGCATACAACGCGGGAAAGTATTTGTACAACAATGAATGGTCCCTGTGAACATATTTACATATATCAACCACACCCATTCAGTGTTGTACAAATACTTTCCCGCGTTCGTATACTTACCAATTATACTATCATAGTAGAGATGGGCT
>NC_134793.1:65823360-65830860 GCF_046742065.1 Oratosquilla oratoria | reverse complement strand
ACACTGAAAGTAAGGGTATGATAAGGATTGGTAGTATATGTAAATCATTTGAGGGAGATCTTGACAATGGTCTTCTCTTAATTTTCAAGGGAGGAGAGTTTTCAGGCAATGTGAAGTTGAAGGTTGAAATGTAGGTGTCATCGGTTAAATGCATTGTATTAAGGGTATTAGAAAAGGTGGAAATATTGTCTGCATGCAATTCGCAGTTATCTTGAATAGAGACAAGACCTTCAACCAAATCCAATTTAGGACTCAACCCGGGACAATTTATTGATACCTTGGTCTTGTTAGGGAAAAACAGGTAATGAGATCCTTGTATGTTACAATGAGGGATCTGGTCTACCAAAATTCGTTGGTAATGACAATTGTTCATAACAGACATATTCCTAACCAGAGAATTCGTGCGAAGCTTCTCGGAACACAAAAGAGATCATGCTTTCTCTTAGATTGTCTACAGAAAGGATATAATTTATTAGAACATTCACTATGATCACTAACTTTAGAATTTTAATCGTTTATCATCTTTTCAATAGCAATTAATTTGCAAAACACACTAATCTAGAGTTTGAGTGTCTCTTCTTGTTCAATATTCATATTTATTTTCAACACACTTAATTTTCAAAGACAGTCTCATTACTTTAAAATGGTCACAATACTCATGTGTGTATGCAGATGAGAGGTCCTTAAGGTTCCAAGTCTGACAACAGCAGATCCTAGGTTTTAGATTTCCATGTATCTGCATGACACCAAGTTCCAGTTGTTTAGGTCTCCCATCCCAAATACATATAAATGGTCAATACTATCTGTAAAATACATCAAGATTAATGTTCAACTCCTGAAAAATATCATTATAATATTCTCCATATTCTCCAGGGTTATTAATATTTATGCACAAAGTATTACTATAATCATCTTCATAGATCTGCAAGCTAATTTTCCTTATGTCATCTAAATGTCCTATCAATTCTTCTCTTGATTCTAAATGTTTAAGTTTAAACTTGTTTCCACCTGCAGAATCAATTACCCTATATGGACCAGTGTACCTTGGTGAAAGTTTATTATTGGGTGAGGTTAGTTTGACCATTACTAATTCTCCAATTTTCAGTTCTAGTTTATGAGCTATTTTGTGTTGTTGTTCCTTCATCTCTTGTGAATACACCTGCATATGTTTCCTAACTCTTTGGTGAATACTTTGAAGAGTATTTATCCTATTGGATATATAATCATCCATATTATATATGGGTTTTTGCTCTGCAGTCAACATTTCATATGGCAAAGTTTTGTCCTCCCCAAAAATTATAAAATGAGGTGTATCACCAGTTGCTACATTAATTTGATTGTTCAGGGTACACTTAACACAAGGAATCCAAGTATCCCAAGTTACACTATGAGGACTTATTAGGGTTCTAAGACATATAATTATCTTTTTGTTTAACCTTTCTACTACTCCATTACTTTGGGGATGGTTAACGAGTATATTGACTTTCTTGATGTGGAATACATTACATAGATTTTCCAAGATTTTGTTATTAAATTCAGTCCCATTATCTGAAACTAGGATGTTAGGTGTAGTAAAATTACAGATTATCTGATCATAGATTACGGAAGCAATAGTTTCAGCTTTCTTATTGATAATGGGTTGCAATATACAAAATCTTGAAAAATAATCAATAACAACAAATAGGTATTTAAAGCCGTTCTCGGACAATGGTAATTCTAAGGTATCCATGTGAACTCTTTCCCAAGGTTTCTGTGGAATGGGATAGGTGAGTATAGGAGCAGGTTTTGGTGTATTTCCCTTCACCTTTACACATTTTACACACTTTTCTATATAATCATATATAGTTTTCTTCATTCCTGGCCAAAAGTATTTAAGTTGTGCTTGTCTATAAGTTTTATCCTTTCCAGGATGTGAACTACAATCACTATCATGAAGTAACTTCAATATCTCATTTACCAGAGTTTGTGGTATAACCAACTGATTTACTTGACCTCTAGAAATATCTTTCCCATTTACAAATGTTTTCCTATACAATATTCCATTAATCAAATTAAATTCCTCTATCTTATACCCCTTTGGTAGCTTTGGAGGATCTCCTCTTGGGTTCATCAAATGCTTGATTATTGAATCACATGTCTCATCATCTCTCTGTTCTCTTATTAGCATTTCTTCATCTAAAGTTACTAATTCTTCTATACTACAAACAAAATTAATCAACCCAGTCCCAGTCATTGGTTGACTAATGTTTCTAGAAAGTGGATCTGCTACATTCCTTCTACCCGGAATATATTCAAATTGAACCTCATAGCACTGAAGTATCGCAAACCATCTAGCAAGTCTGCCTCTAAGATTCTTATGCTTAAATAAGTTCTGAATAGCTGTGTGATCAGTCCAAACTCTGATGGGATACCCTAGTATCATATCCCTAAATCTTTCTAAAGAATAAATTACTGCTAAAGTTTCTCTTTCAGTTATAGAATAGTTTCTCTCCGCACTATTACAAAGTCTGGATGTGTAAGCTATGGGTTTCAAAGTTCCATTTCTCTCTTGCATTAGTATGCCTACTAACCCTATGTCAGACGCATCAGTACAAAGAATAAATTCTTTTTCATAGTTGGGAAAAATTAAAATAGGTGAACTCGTGAGTTTATCTTTCAACTTGTCAAAAGCTTGCTGTTGCGCAGGTCCCCACATGAACTTTGAGTCCTTTCTTAACAATGAACTTAGTGGATTAGCAATGTCAGCATAACTTTGAATGAATTTTCTATAATATCCTGTTAATCCCAAAAAGCTCCTAACCTTGTCTACATTGGTCGGAACTGGAAAATTCTTGACAGCGTCCACCTTTGAATTTACTGTACTCAGCCCGTGTCTGTCTATCTTATGTCCTAAGTAAATGACACTGTCTTGCAAGAACTTACATTTTTCAAGTTTTACTTTTAACCCAGCTTCTCCTAGTCTTGAGAATATCAAATCTAATTTCTTAAAGTGCTCCACTGCAGTCTGAGAAACTATTAAAATGTCATCTAGAAATACACTGGCAGTGTTTCCTAACAATCCATCTAGAATAGTATTCATTAATCTCATGTAAGTTAATGGACTATTACATAACCCAAATGGCATTCTCTTGAACTCATAATGTCCTGTTGTAGTATCTGCATTCTGTATTCGAATGGGCATTAGTCTCCAGTTAAAAAAGAATGCTGAGTTACTGTTTCTTATGGGTAGCACTATATTACTTATGAAAATGATTACAGAAAATATGCAATTAATAACATATACAAGGGTAAATATGTATATACATATATATATATATATATATATATATATATACATATATATATATATACATATACATATACATATACATACACATATACATATACATATACATATACATATACATATACATATACATATACATATACATATACATATACATATACATATACATATACATATACATATATATACATATACATATACATATACATATACATATATATACATATACATATACATATACATATACATATACATATAAATATACATATACATATACATATACATATACATATACATATACATACACATATACATATGCAAAAAATCACAAAACACACGTTCGGTATCTGTTTTTTCAATTTCCCGGTGGTTTCTGCAAAAAAAACATATACATATACATATACATATACATATACATATACATATACATATACATATACATATACATATACATATACATATACATATACATATACATATACATATACATATACATATACATATACATATACATATACATATACATATACATATACATATACATATACTGTTGAGACATTCTGACAGGTTGATGTAAGCGGAATAGGAAACACAGGAGTCTTGGTCTTGAGTTTATTCCTGACTAGTTTCGCAGGTATGCTTTTTCAAAGGAATATGTGTACAAACGGGCTGTGGGCATTATATACATGGGGTGGACCTCACCACCTCTCCGAGTTACCATAGTTGGTGGCGAATGTGAACATCACATTGTGGCTCACGTAACAATGAAGACATTTTTACAATTAAATATGATAACACTAATACCAAAGAAATTATTAATAGAAAATGTAACAATAGTAATGATAACGATGAAGATAAATATTTAAATAATAATATTAACAATAATAACAAAAATGATAGTAGCAATACAGGAAATAATAACAATAAAATAAAAGTAATAATAATAAAAACAATAATAAAAATAAAAATGATAATACTAATAACCAAGAAATAAAAATTATTAATAGTAATTATGACAATAATGGTGAAAACAATGATAATAAAAACGAAAAATTAATTAAATATTTATAGTAACAATAATAATAACAATAATAATAATAAAGATAATGAAAGTAATAATAATAAAGATGGTAATAAAAAATGTAATGATAAAATTATAAATATATAACGATAGAAATAATAAATAAATAATAGTTATAATAACAATGATAATAATAATAGTGTTGAAAATAAAATAGTAGCAAATAGCATTAAAAGAATAAATCATGATAAAAAGTTGGGGCAAGGTAGCATGGAGGAACTTCAGAGTGAAAGGAAGAAAGCTGGAGAGGGTAGGCCGACCCTCTCCAGCTTTCTTCCTATACATATACATATACATATACATATACATATACATTTACATTTACATTTACATTTACATTTACATTTACATTTACATTTACATTTACATTTACATTTACATTTACATTTACATTTACATTTACATTTACATTTACATTTACATTTACATTTACATTTACATTTACATTTACATTTACATTTACATTTACATATACATATACATATACATATACATATACATATGCATATACACATACATATACATATGCATATACATATATATATGCATACAAAGGATTACAAAGGCGGAGCATGCCGACAGGAGACCTTTTAATCCATATCTAGGTCGGATGCGAAAAAAAATCATAATAATAATAAAACAATAAATAAAAACTATAATAATGTAAATAACAAATAAAAACTATAATAATGTAAATAACAAATAAAATACATAAATAAATGCATAGGTATAGTTAAATAATAAACAAACAGGTAAATAGTAGATAATAATAAAGTGACATATAACTAATAATAAATGAAAATCAGACAGACAAATGATAACAAAACAAAAACAAATAATATAAGATAAATTATAATCATTACAGCATCTTGCTTAGGTATTTATCCAAATGATTCTTAAAGCTTCGAACTGAAATACATTGCACTACCTGTGCAGGAAGTTTATTCCATTCATTAACTACACGGTTGGCAAAGTTGTTTCTACCTACTTCCAAATTGAATCTATTTCCAGACAGTTTGAGACCATTGTTTCTTGTCTGATTCTCATTCAATGTGAAAATTTTGTCACTTTTGATGTCAATTCTCTTTAAAATCTTAAAGACCTGTATCAAGTCACCTCTGAGTCTACGCTTTTTTAGGGAAAACAGATTCATGTGTTTTAGTCGATTTTCGTATGATTTATTTTTTATATTTGGAATCAGTTTTGTGGCTCGCCGTTGTACTTTTTCCAGTCTGTCAATGTCTTTAATGAGATTCGGTGACCATACAGAAACAGCATATCCCAAATGTGGACGAACTAACGATCTATATAGCTTGTTAATGAGTGATGGACTTTTGAAATCAAAATATCGCGCAATCAGTCCTAGAATCTTATCTTATACACTGCTTGGATGATTTGGGGTCGTTACTGATAATTACGCCGAGATCATTTTCACTATCCACTTTTGTTAACGAATTTCCAAATAACTTGAGATCGTACTTACTGTTATTTTTACCTATGTGCATTACCTTGCATTTACTTGTGTTAAATTTCATTAGTCACTTTTCAGACCATTGCTGTAATTTATCTAAATCTACTTGAATATCTAATTGGTTTGAGTGATCATTTGCCACTCCGCACAGTTTTGTATCATCAGCAAATTTGGAAACAGTAGATTTTAGTCGATGGTCTATATCATTTATATATACTATGAATAGAAGTGGCCCAAGAACGGAACCCTGAGGAACTCCACTTGCAACACTTTTCCATCCAGAAGTTTTTCCATTTAAAACAACTCTCTGTTTTCGACCATTCAACCAATTACTAGTCCAACCTATTAGGCTACCACTTATTCCATGCAAAGCTAATTTAGTAAGTAGTCTTTCGTGTGGGACGGTATCAAAAGCTTTTGCAAAGTCTAGATATATTAAATCTATATTGTTTCTTTTGTCATAATTCGAGATAACTGTGTTGTAGAATTCAAGTAAGTTAGTCACGCAAGAACGTTTCCGTCTGAAACCATGCTGGCTATCATTTATCAAACGGTTACTTTCTAAATGATGTTCGATAGCATCTCTGATGATAGTTTCCATTATTTTTCCGATGATTGAAGTCAAACTTATAGGCCTATAGTTATTTGGTTTCTTTTTGTCACCTTTTTTGAATATGGGAGTAACGTTAGCTAGCTTCCATTCTCTTGGGACATCTCCGGATATGATGGATTTCTTGAAAATAATTTCTAATGGAACAACAATCTCATTTTTCATTTCCTTTAAGATTCTTGGATGCCAACCGTCCGGCCCTGGTGTTTTATTAACTTTGAGTTTGTCTATACACCTTTTAATTTTTTCTTTTGTTATATTTACCGTAGTGAGTAAGTTTACCCCAGACTTTTCACAGGTTTCAGTTTGGAATTCACTTTGAGGTGTTTCGTTTACGAATACCGAGCTAAAATAATTGTTTAAGATATTACACATTCCTTCATTTGAATATTCAAGTTGACCGTCAGCAGATAATAGTGGACCATATACATATACATATACATATACATATACATGTACATATACATGTACATATACATATACATATACATATACATATACATATACATATACATATACATATACATATACATATACATATACATATACATATACATATACATATACATATACATATACATATACATATACATATACACATACATATACATATACATATACATATACATATACATATACATATACATATACATATACATATACATATACATATACATATACATATACATATATACAGATATATAGGGTAGGAGAAAACCTGTAAAGAGCTGTCAAGAGTTTTTACGAGAGTAGCGGAACCTGTGTTAGAATCAGAAATGGAGCGAGTGAGTGTATGTATGTATGTAAGGTGGGACTTCATCAGGGATGTGTTATGTCACCTTGGCTGTTCAATTTATACATGGATGGGGTGGTGCGAGAGGTAAACGCAAGTGTAATGGTTCGGGGATTGGAGATGGTTAAAGAAAATGGGGAAAAGTGGGTGATAAGTCTGTTGTTGTTTGCTGACGACACTGCGCTTGTGGTAAAATCAGAGGAGGGATTGAGAAAGTTAGTGGCAGAGTTTTGGAAGGTGTGCGAAAGAAGGAAGTTGA
>NC_134793.1:65808360-65810860 GCF_046742065.1 Oratosquilla oratoria | reverse complement strand
GTCCTTCATACAATATTCTCTTAGCATACATTTCCAAACATTTATTTCTCATTACACTTTTTAATCACCCAAGGCATTTACTTGCCCCT
This sequence comes from Oratosquilla oratoria, assembly GCF_046742065.1. Taxonomy (NCBI): domain Eukaryota; kingdom Metazoa; phylum Arthropoda; class Malacostraca; order Stomatopoda; family Squillidae; genus Oratosquilla; species Oratosquilla oratoria. The sequence goes on along the minus strand of NC_134793.1, from coordinate 65,810,771 downwards.
CTCAATTCACATTCTACCTCCACCCCCACTACTCTCTTTCCTGCCACATTCGCACACAAGTACCTAAAACTAGCCACTTCCTCCAGTCAGGAAACAACAACTGGCTTATCTCCCGCTTTTCTCCGTTTTCTTTAACCATCTCTAATCCCTGACTCACTACCCTTGCATTTGTCTCTCGAACCACCCCATATATGTATAAATTGAACAGCCAGTGCGACATAACACATCCCTGATGGAATCATACCTTTACCCCAAAAAACTCACTCTCTCCATTTCTAATCCTAACACAAGCTCTACTACTCTCGTAAAAACTCATGATTGCTCATAACAGCTTTCCTCCTATCCCATATATCTGCAATACCTCCCACAATGCCTTCCAGTTTACCCTGTCATAAGCCTTTTCCAGATCCATAAAAATGCAAAACACATCCTTACCTTTTCCTATGTCTTTCTCATATATCTGCCTTACCACAAAAATCTGATCTACACAACCCCTACCTGTCCTAAACTCACATAGTTCCTCACCAATTACTCCCTCTGTTACTCTCCTGGTCCTCTTAGTCAAGACCCTTCCCAACTACAATTAACAAGTTGATCCCTCTGAAACTACTACACTCACACTTGTCCCCTTTTCCTTTGTAGTGGAACTATACAGGCACTTTGGTCCTCCAGCACTCTATCCTTTCTTAAACAAACGTTAAATAACCACACCAGCCAGCCCATCATCACTGTACCTCCTTTTTTCAGACATTCTGCAAAACATCCACCCAAACCAAGTGCCTTACCTGATATCATCATCTTAACAGCTGCTTTCACTTCATCTTTCCTTATTTCTCCTCCATTTTCCTTATTCATCAAGGTAATTTTCTTAGCGCTTACCACTGCAACTACTTTTCCATCCCTATCCTCCTTCACATTTAGCAACTCCCTAAAATACTCTACCCACCTTCCTCTCACTGCCTTCTCATCCATTATCATTTCAACATCTGCACCTTTTACCTTTTCCTCTCTACTCTTCCTCTCTTAATTTCTTTCCAAAACATTTTATTACTTTCAAGTTTTTTTTGTCATACTCTTATCCTATTTCAGATCTGCTCTCCTCTTTGCTTCCTTAATCTTATGCTTTACTTCTCTTCTCTTTACTTTGAACCTCTCATATGACTCCCTCGTCCTAATTTGTAACCAATGTACGAAAGCCTGCTTCTTCTCTTCTATACCCTTCTTTGCTTCCTCATCCCATCACTCACTACCCTTCCTTCTATTTCCTTCCGTCCTCCTTGTTCCACACATCATCTTTGCACATCTTATGAATTCTTCCTTGAACCATCCCCATTCCCCCTCCACTCCAAGTTTTACTCTATCCTTCACTCCCTCTCACTCCTCTCTCACCTTCTTATACTTCTCCTTTTCTTTCTAATTTTAGCAGTTCGCTCTAAGTACCTCCCTACCCTCTGCCCTTATCCTTTTTCTCCATCTATTCCCCACTCTCATCTTACCTTCCACCAAAACATTGTCTGATATTCCCCTACTCTCTCCCCTTAAAACATGTACATCCTTAACTCTTCGTTCTATACTTCTGTTTACCATTATATAATCAATTAACGCTCTATCTACCACCCTTTCATCCACCACCCTCTCTCATGTAAAATTATGCTTGACTTTCTTCCGAAACACTGTATTTGCTATCACCAACTCTCTTTCGAGACACATTTCCACCATCAACTCTCCACTACGATTTTTTTCCTGGAATTCCACACTTCCTAAACACTCCGTCTATTGGTTCATTTTCTACCCTAGCATTATGTCACCCAGTACAACTACATTGACATTTCTTCCTAATTCCTCTATGCTCTCATTTAAATCATTCCAAAATGCCTCCCTTTCTTCTACACTCTTCTCACTACCAGTCCCTTATGCACAGACAAAACGCACATCTCCTTTCCCAGCCTCACCTTCATCCACATTAACTATGAAGAAACCTCCTTCCATTCCACTACATGCTTACCTATCTCTTCACTTACTAGCATAGCCACCTCTTCTCTCCCTTGTCCTCTCTTCACTCCTAAGAACCTCCCACCTACATTAACTCACATTCGCCACTACCTTTCAACTTAGTTTCACTCAATGCCAACACATACATCTTTCTCCTCACAAACATACTGCCTATCACATCCCTTTTATTCTCATATGTACCACATCCGCGGATATTAAAAAGACCCAAATCTTAGGGTACTGGTTGGAAAACTCCTAGTCCCTCTTATGTTATTATTACTATTGATATTATTATTTTATTTATTTATTTTTTAGGAATGTCCCTTTTGGGGCCACAGGTAGCCCATCCCGTTTTTTGTCGCCTCATGCGACTTAAGTGAGAACACTTGGTGGCAGCATTCTTTTACCCCACCACAGGG
>NC_134793.1:65795860-65798360 GCF_046742065.1 Oratosquilla oratoria | reverse complement strand
TTTTTCCCCCTTACAAGGGAGGTAGCCAAAAAGGAAAAGGCATAAAATCATTTCCACCCATTCCATCCCTGAATACACTCCACACCCCTCCACCCTCCCTCTTATCTTAGCACCTCCTGGATGACGGGTCATCCCTGCACTTTGTCCACTGCCCTGGGTCAGAAGCAGTGTCGCAAGACACAGCACATCCACAGCAAGGCCGCTTCATTAAATCGGCGCCCCCCCTCACCCCTGTGGTGGGGGAAAATAATACTGCCACAAGTATTCCCACTTGGATCGTAAGAGGCGAGAAGAAAAGGACGGGGATTGGGACTAGGCATCCTTCTCCTTGTAGCCCCACAGGGGACATTCCTAAACGAAAAAGTAATGTCAAATAGAAATAACTATCTGTATAATAATTTTGGTCATGGGAAGAGCAGTTTTGCCTTTGCCTAAAAATTTATTCCTTTTGTAATTTCCCCCAAATATAAATATTACACTGGGTAACAGCCAAAAAATCGTCAGGGGTTTCTCAGCTGATTTAAACTAATTTTGGTGTTCTGAGTCCGAATATCACATTGGTTTTGCTCAATCAGGTCAACTTTTTGAGATACAGCCATAGGCCTACCTGACGAGCTATACATATGATAATTTGAAGGGTTTTGAGTTCAATCCTATTTTTCTTGAAGAATATAGCGAATTATTCATATATAAATGGTTGCTTCTGGTGTGTTTCTGTTTGAAATTGACTAATTGACTTATTTCTTTCTTTTCAGGGTATTGATATGGCTTCGGCGCGACGGTCATGCAGGAATAATCCTGACATTTTCTGCTACATTTGCGGAGAATACACGCTGTCAATGCACAGGAAGAGCATCACAAGCTTTGTGAAGCGCGCATACCAGGCTTACTTTCAAGTCAAGCTGGGTGACCAAGATAAGTCCTGGGCACCGCACACGGTGTGCATGACGTGCGTGGAATACCTCCGGCGGTGGACGAAGGGCACGAAAACTTCACTGAAGTTTGGGATTCCGATGGTTTGGAGGGAGCCGTCTGACCACGAATCGGATTGTTACTTCTGCGCCATCAATACTACTGGCATCAACCGGAAGAATCGGAGCAGCCTCCAGTACCCCGACCTTCCATCTGCCCGCCGTCCAGTTGCTCACTGCGAAGAACTTCCTGTACCAGCGTGCAGAGAGCTTCCTGACAGCGACGACGAGGCCACCACTGCATATGAGGGAGGAGATACAGAAGAAGAGTATGAAACACAAGATGGTCCGCAGCCCTTTTCACAATGTGAGCTTAATGATCTGGTTCGGGATCTCAGCTTGTCGAAGACTTCCGCCGAGCTGTTGGCCTCCAGACTCAAAGAGAAAAATCTACTCGGCGAGGACGCGCGTATCACGTTCTTTCGTAGAAGGCATCAGGACTACATGGGCTACTTCTGCCAGGAGGAAGACCTCGTGTACTGCCGAGATGTCGCCGGTCTTCTTGTTAAACTCGGCGCTCCTCAATATGATCCGAGAGATTGACGACTCTTCATAGACAGTAGCAAGCGCTCTTTGAAGAGTGTGCTCATCCACAACGGGAACGAGTTCGCCTCAATTCCTCTTGCGCACTCCACAACTCTCAAAGAGAAATATGAAGCAGTCAAGTACGTGCTCGACAAAATCCAATATGAGCAGCACCAATGGCTCATCTGGGTGAAAAACCTCCTTTATGTGCCTAAACTCGTCCTCTAAGAATTCAGGGCTACATATTCTGAGAGCTCTGAGGTAGAAACCTATGACTACACCTTTTTTAATACTGAGGTCATGGTGGGATAGGAAGTGAGTCAAATCGTCCTTATTGGTTGGTTTCCTGTAGACTGTAAATTTTAAAAAATTATCATGTTTGATAATAAGGGTCTACAGGAAACCAACCAATAAGGACGATTTGACTCACTTCCTATCCCACCATGACCTCAGTATTAAAAAAGGTGTAGTCATAGGTTTCTACCTCAGAGCTCTCAGAATATGTAGCCCTGAATTCTTAGAGGACGAGTTTAGGCACATAAAGGAGGTTTTTCATAAATTAAAATATCCAGAGTGCATCATCCACCAGTGTAAGAAAAAGGCACTCAAAATAATGGAAGGGCGGGAACCAACAAAAGATCCAGCTAGGAGGCTTATCCTTCCAGCCAGCAGCGTCACCGCCACCCTCACCCGGACACTTGGGCGTTGCAACATTCAGGTAGTGGGCCAGTCCAGCAGAACTATCAAAGAGCTTTCAAGAAGGAGTGACAGCCAGGACGAGATGTGGGGAAAAAACGCTGGTGTCTACCGCATACCCTGTGCTGGATGTGATAAAGTATACATCGGCGAGACTTCCCGTGACCTGAAGACCCGGATCCGGGAGTATCGCTACGATTCCCGGAACAACATCACCACCAACGCCTATGTTATCCACCGGAACACCAACGACCACCTGATGGATTGGGATAACGCAGAACTTCTGTTTAGTGAACCAGACAGGATGA
>NC_134793.1:65783360-65785860 GCF_046742065.1 Oratosquilla oratoria | reverse complement strand
GACATTGATTGGATGACCCTTGAACATGGCCATATAGGTATTCGCTTGATTGATTTTCTTGGTGACAATTACTTAATTCAGCATGTAAAAGAGCCCACAAGATATGGAAACTTACTCGATCTATTGATCACTAGCCGCGAAAGCATGGTAACTGATGTAGAAGTCAGTGAATCTGTTGCAAATAACGATCACAACTTAGTTAGATTCAAACTCCTAAACAATTTTTGAATAGATACTTGTGTTTCTAAAATACCCGATTTCAGTAAAGCTCAGTTCATAGGACTACGTCAGGAGCTTCAGCTTACAGATTGGGAGGCAAAATTAAACGAAAGACCTGTAGATCAGATGTAGGAAATATTTCAAAATACGCTCACTAAGATGATTCATACTTACATTCCTTTTAAGGAGAGACGTCCCCCAAATCAGGCTCGCACAAAGTGGCTCGATAAAGAAACTGAAAAAAGTATTGCTAAAGGAGACAGGCTTAAAAGAAATATAAGTGCTCGGGTGCATCTAATGACTATGAAAATTATGTATCAATACAGAGAGATTTAAAAAAGACAATAAGAAAAAGAAAACGACAATACGATATGAACATCCCTGGTAAATCTAAAGAGAATCCCAAAGAATTCTATAGTTACATTAGAGATAAAAAGGTTGTTAGGAATCATATTGGTCCACTATTATCTGCTGACGGTCAACTTGAATATTCAAATGAAGGAATGTGTAATATCTTAAACAATTATTTTAGCTCGGTATTCGTAAACGAAACACCTCAAAGTGAATTCCAAACTGAAACCTATGAAAAGTCTGGGGTAAACTTACTCACTACGGTAAATATAACAAAAGAAAAAATTAAAAGGTGTATAGATAAACTCAAAGTTAATAAAACACCAGGGCCTGACGGTTGGCAGCCAAGAATCTTAAAGGAAATGAAAAATGAGATTGTTGCTCCATTAGAAAGTATTTTCAAGAAATCCATCATATCCGGAGATGTCCCAAGAGAATGGAAGCTAGCTAACGTTACTCCCATATTCAAAAAAGGTGACAAAAAGAAACCAAATAACTATAGGCCTATAAGTTTGACTTCAATCGTAGTAAAAATAATGGAAACTATCATTAGAAATGCTATCGAACATCATTTAGAAAGTAACCGTTTGATAAATGATAGCCAGCATGGTTTCAGACGGAAACGTTCTTGTGTGACTAACTTACTCGAATTCTACAACACAGTTATCTCGAATTATGACAAAAGAAACAATATAAATTTAATATATCTAGACTTTGCAAAGCTTTTGATACCGTCCCACCCGAAAGACTACTTACTAAATTAATTTTACACGGAATAAGTGGTAGCCTATTAGGTTGGACTAGTAATTAGTTGAATGGTCGAAAACAGAGAGTTGTTTTAAATGGAAAAACTTCTAGATGGAAAAATGTTACAAGTGTAGTTCCTCAGGATTCCGTTCTTGGGCCACTTATATTCATAGTGTATATAAATGATATAGACCATGGACTAAAATCTACTGTTTCCAATTTTGCTGATGATACAAAACTGTGCGGAGTGCCAAATGATCACTCAAACCAATTAGATATTCAAGAAGATTTAGATAAATTACAGCAATGGTCTGAAAAGTGGCTAATGAAATTTAACACAAGTAAATGCAAGGTAATGCACATAGGTAAAAATAACAGTAAGTACGATTACAAGTTATTTGGAAATTCGTTAACAAAAGTGGATAGTGAAAAAGATCTCGGCGTAATTATCAGTAACGATCTCAATCCATCCAAGCAGTGTATTTCAGCCTCTGAGAAAGTAAATAAGATTCTGGGACTGATTGCGCTATCTTTTGATTTCAAAAGTCCATCACTCATTAACAAGCTATATAAATCGTTAGTTCGTCCACATTTGGAATATGCTGTTTCCGTATGGTCACCGAATCTCATTAAAGACATTGACAGACTGGAAAAAGTACAACGGCGAGCCACAAAACTGATTCCAAATATCAAAAATAAATCATACGAAAATCGACTAAAACATATGACTCTGTTTTCCCTAAAAAAAAAAAAAATAAATAAAAAAAAGCGTAGACTCAGAGGTGACTTGATACAGGTCTTTAAGATTTTAAAGGGAATTAACAACATCAAAAGTGACCAAATTCTTACATTGAATGTGAATCAGACAAGAAACAATGGTCTCAAACTGTCCAGAAATAGATTCAATTTGGAAGTTAATGAATGGAATAAACTTCCTGCACAGGTAGTGCAATGTAGTTCAGTTCGAAGCTTTAAGAATCATTTAGATAAACACCTAAGCAAGATGCTGTAATGATTATAATTTATTTTATATTATTTGTTTTTGTTTTGTTATCATTTGTCTGTCTGATTTTCATTTATTATTAGTTATATGTCAATTTATTATTATTATTTACTATTTACCTGTTTGTTTATTATTTAACTATACCTATGCATTTATTTATGTATTTTATTTGTTATTTAC
>NC_134793.1:65738360-65763360 GCF_046742065.1 Oratosquilla oratoria | reverse complement strand
CCAAAGAAATTATTAAGTAACAATAGTAATGATAACGATGAAGATAAATATTTAAATAATAATATTAACAATAATAACAAAAATGATAGTAGCAATGCAGGAAATAATAACAATAAAACAATAATAACTATGGTAACTCGGAGAGGTGGTGAGGTCCACCCCATGTATATAATGCCCACAGCCCGTTTGTACACATATTCCTTTGAAAAAGCATACCTGCGAAACTAGTCAGGAATAAACTCAAGACCAAGACTCCTGTGTTTCCTATTCCAGTATATATAAATATATATATATATATACATATATATATATGTATATATATATATATATGCATTTATATATATATACTTATATATATGTGTATATATATATATATATGTATATATATATATGTATATGTATATCTATTTATATCCATATATACACACATGTACATACGTACTCATATCTCCCCACTTCGCTTTCTCTTTCTCTCTCTTTCTCTTTCTCTTTCCCTCCTTATCTCTCTTGTTTGTTATATCTCAGTTTCATCGTTATCTTAAAATACAGGTTCCATTTCACAGGTATTTCTTGACTTCTTTGATTTTTTTATTTTTTTATTTTTTGGCATGGACTTAATAAAACAGTAGGGCGTTGACTAATTTCTGGTTATCATGTTATATTGCGTGCGAGTTCTACCAGCGTATTTCTTTTATAAATAGTACAGGTGGGTCCATAAGCTCTTTAACACTCTGTTGTGTCTGTAATCAATGTATACCAAAAGCTGAGCAAGAATAAGTAAATAAATGAAGAAATAAATAGACAAATAAATACATATACCAATAAATGAGTAAATCTGATTAAAAGAGCAAATCGGCTAACCCTTTTGTACGAGTAAGTAGGACTGAGCCCACCCCGTATAGTTGAGATTCTGTTTTTCATTCATCCATCTACTTGGTCCTTGGTCTCTACCATCATAATATCCCCATATTTTTACTTTTGACTCTCATTAAATTTTCTTAATAATTTATTACTTATCTCATCTTCCTAACCCACCCTTCTCTTTCCTTCCCTTCCCATCCTTTTCTCCCTTCCCCTTCCTTCCAATTCTTCCATTCTATATATTTCCTTTCCTGCCCTTCCCTTCCATTTCTTTGCCACCCTTCTTCTTTCTTCCTCCTATCTCTTCCTCCTTTTTCCTCACCCTCCCCTTCTCTTTCGTATTGTTTTTCCTGTCCCTTCCAATCCCTTGTATTTCCTTTTTTTTTTTTCTTTTTTACTTTTTCATTTAATTTTCATTTTTTTCTCCCATTTCTTCTCTTCCTTTTCCGGTCCATACCCTTTCCATTTTCTTTCCCTTTTCCTTACCTTCCTTTCCCATCCCTCTATATTTCTTTCTTCCCTTCTGTAGCCTTCCTCTGTTTCCCCTCTATTCCTTTCTTTTTTCCTTCCACATCCCTTTCCCCTCATATCCCTTCCCTTCCCTTCCCTTCCCTTCCCTTCCCTTCCCTTCCCTTCCCTTCCCTTCCCTTCCCTTCCCTTCCCTTCCCTTCCCTTCCCTTCCCTTCCCTTCCCTTCCCTTCCCTTCCCTTCCCTTCCCTTCCCTTCTCTTCCCTTCCCTTCTCTTCCCTTCCCTTCCCTTCCCTTCCCTTCCTTTCCCTTTCCTTCTCTTCCCTACCCTACCCTTTCTTTTCCTTCCTTTCCCTTCTCTTCTCTTCCCTTCCCTTCCCTTCCCTTCTATTCCCTTCCCTTCCCTTCCCTTCCCTTCCCTTCCCTTCCCTTCCCTTCCCTTCCCTTCCCTTCCCTTCTCTTCCCTTCCCTTTTCTTCCCTTTTCTTCCCTTCCCTTCCCTTCCCTTCCCTTCCCTTCCCTTCCCTTCCCTTCCCTTCCCTTCCCTTCCCTTCCCTTCTCTTCCCTTCCCTTCCCTTCCCTTTCCCTTCTCTTCCCTTCCCTTCCCTTCCCTTCCCTTCCCTTCCCTTCCCTTCCCTTCCCTTCCTTTCCCTTCCTTTCCCTTCCTTTCCCTTCCATTCCCTTTCCTTCCCTTCCTTTACTTGGAATTCCATCCTTACTCACCCACCTCCCTGCATTTCGTCTACCTTCCCGAGTGCGCAGCCCAGCCCAGCTCAGCCCAGCCCAGCCCAGCCCAGCCCAGCGGTCCATGCCCTTGAAAGCGTTTTTTACCTTCCCCGAGGTCTCTCCCGCTCACGGTAATGCTTTAGAAGTTTTTGTGCTCTTTTCTATGCCCACCCTTGTAGAAAGAGAATGAAGGTTCCTCGTATGTGTGTGCGTCCGTCCAACCCAGGGCACGATCGCTGTTCCATTGGTTGAAAAGGAAGCGTGGAGATCGCGTGGAGAGGAGGAAAAGGAAGGAAGAAGAGGAGCTTCAAAGTTGTCGTAATCTAATGCAGGAGAAGGTCAACAAGCTGAAGGAAGAAAATAGGCAAGGTGGTTTGGAAGGTAAAAGAAAAGTACGTAGAAGTCAGAGTGGAAAATAACAAACAGGGAGGAAATGTGGGAAGAAAAAGTATAGTTTTTGCATGATGCAAAATGCCCTCGAGGGGCGGTTGATCGCGCAGAGAAGAATTCGAAATTGAGCAAATTATTGTACGAATGAAGAGAGAAAGAAATGGGAAGAGCAAGGGAGAGAGGAAAATAAGGAAAGATAATTCAAGTTCAGAAAAGAATATGTTGCTGATGATAAACAGCGCTTCTATCCTAAGGGACTATATCACGCCGAAGAAAGGATTATTGACTTAACAGAGATTCAAGAAAAGGAGTAGAAATAGATATATCCTTTGTCTTCTCCACTGAAGATTGTCTTTTGTGGAGACAAACATTTAGGATGCCACGTGTTATGGCTGGAGTTGACGTTAACAAATTATGCTGGTAACAGGCCTTGACTGAATCTCGTGATATGATACAAAGGCATACCATGATTGGACATATTTCTGCGAGGGATCTTTGCATCAAAAAGGTCGAGACGTCTCTTAAATTCAACATTCAGTACTCATATCCCATGGTCATACAGAAAGAAAAGGACCACAAGCGACTTGAACATTCGGGTCTTAGTTCTTCAGCACATGTGCCTCATGATAATGCATGTTAATGATAGTGCGTGTTACGCTATGTTAAAATGAATAAGCTGTTGGGGAGTGGGTTTCTTTTCTCTAATGAAAAGAATACAACCAAATTCTTTAAATACGGAGGATCTCTTCCTTATCCATAAATAGCAACAGTGGCGTAATCAGAAACGTGCTAGTCTAGCATTCGCTTTGTTGTGGGTTCGAATGCCGTAATTTTCTCTGATTCCCAACAGTCCAAGTACATAGGACACAGGTGACGACTTCGGTCGTAGCTACTCAATATCTCATGGCGTGGATTCCTAATTCGGCTTTGTACATCAGGCTTATATATAGTTGAAGTAAGACGCCCTTGTCTTTTCCACTAATTCATAAACTCATTTAACCTTTCTTGGTCGTCGTGGGCGACAAATGAGATCACACTGCATTTCCAACTCCATCTTGTTGATTTTTTTTTTTCAAGCGTTTCTTCATTTACTACTGGCATGTTTGAGAACAAAAACAGTTTGCCACGAAGCCTGTCGAGGAATATTTATTGCTTCTTAATGCTTAACAAGAAAGGTTTTTTAGTAGTTGTTGAGGAAATACATCTTTCGCCATCATTTCAAGGAAATTGGTATTCTAATTTGGTTCGTGCTTCTGTTTCATGGTTTCATGTATTCTCAACAGTAATTAGTACGGACATCTGACCCACGTTATATCAGAATTATATGAACATTTTTACTTTGGAATTATTCAATATATCTTCATATACATAAGCTCTCTACTTAAGAAAATATTATTGTTCTTACAAACGCAACTGTATTGATTTAATAATAACTGATGCTATATTTGCGCATTTGTAACATGTTATGGGTAAGTATTAGTTGTTCGTAATGTAACTTATACTTTATTCATTTCGCTATGATTTGTATTGAAAAGGAATTTCTGTTATATCTTGATACACCTATGAAATAACAAGTATAGTAAAATTCTTACTTTTCCGTATATCTCTATTATTGAAATATTACCCATTTGCTTTTCTGGTCGAAGACAACCGTAATATCTTGATATTCCTAAGAAACCTCACTAATTATAAGAATGCTAATTTACGGTAACCTGATATTGAAGTATAAAGTTATTGCTCATTTAGTCGTAGAAAACTAATGCTTTTGTCCTAATATGGTTAGTACATATTTCATAGTTTTATGTATTTTTAGCTTTTTATATCTACCTTTTCTGTTTTCGTGTACTTCCCATTATAGTACACTTTTCCTGACATCTTATCACAAAATAACTTTCTCATATTAAGATGATTAATTTACCAGGTTCTCCTTTAATGAGACATTATCAATTTGCTAATTGGGTCGAAGGAAGCTGATAATTGCCTTCACTAATTCGGACATACAAAGATGACGCTTTCGCAATAATATAATCATAATGAGTTACCAGTCTTGCCACTAATTGCAGTTTCAACCCATTCGCCAGGCCGGCAAGTTCACACTTCGGCTGACCTTTGTGTGAGAAGAACCAAATCAAAACCTCATAAAATCGTTTTTATCTCGGGCTCAAACTGGGCCGTCATGCCTTTCATGGTTCTCGTAAACGGCCCGGAGTGACGGCAGGGTCTGTTAACGTGCATGAGGAACGAGGCGAGGTATCAGATGGATATAGAGAGGCAAAAATGAGGAAAAACGAACATAGGGGTTGTGCATCACGAACGAACTGATTTGAGTAAAGAAGAGCAGGGTTTTGCATCCAAGGAGAGGAAATATTAATATTGGAATAATAATTCTCAACCCTTTTTTCCACACTGCGCCCTTTTCAATTTATGTCAGATCGTAATCTTCTTTCCTGTTACCATTTTCAGTCCAAAGAATATATATTTACTTTTCTTACTTACTATATGACTTTTAAACAAGAGTAGTTGTTTAGATTGTATGACCTATAGCATTGTAGTTAGTAGAACATCGGTATTTCAGTATTTTGAGTCTGGAAATACATGGTTCTAGTTCCCTTCCTGAAAGCCTAAAATCCGTCCATGTTCGAAAACCTTTTATTTAAAATATGGTTTACAAGGGCTATGAGTTCGGCAAGATAGACCTCACGATCTTCTTAACAGATCCTCCTCGTTTCACGTATAAAACAACATAATTTCTTGCGTTCTCACACTCTGAAGCTCAGCGACTTCAACGCCAAGAAGAGTGACAGATTAATGGTAATCGGACGGAAAAAGTGGAGTCATTTACGAGTTTCTTAAACTCAAAGTATCATCTTGAGCCAAGGATGATGATGGTACAGGTTTTGTCATCCCGATAACGGGTCCTTATGAAATCTTTGCACAAATCTTTGCACAAAGCGAAATGCAGAAAAGCGAGAAAGAAGTAATTAAGTTAGTATTAAGATCAGGTGCAAAATCGAGAAGGATGCAGTATAAAAGAATATATATTTTCAGAAGTACAGTCAATGTCTTGAAATTGTATGGAGCAATAGCAATGTTAATTATATTAATCATGTTATTATGATACTAATAATAATGAGATACGGTAATACTGATGATTATCATGTTAGCAATTATAACAACAGCAGATTTGTATGTATTTATCAATCAAAAGCATTATTGAATTGCTTATACATAAATCAAGATGTACTCATGTGTTCAGTAATATTTCATGTATATGTTTAAGTAGATTGATAGAAAATATTCTAAAATTTAAAGCATATTCAAATCTTAAAGTGTTAATGTGCCTTTGCCGTAGACTAGATCAAGATCTAGCATATCATAAACTGTAAGGCGTACTTGAAGACTTATAAGTTGTAGTTCTCTTTCTGAGTGACTTTATTGGATGGTAATCACTGCCTGTGGATTTGCTTGCAAGTCATGCAGTATATTCAGCAGTGGTTTGTATTTTTTTTTTTCTAAAACTGACCATGATTTCTTCTCATTTAATGCGCAAGTGTATAGCTGATGTTGTTTAGCAGTTTCTATATTTATTATGTAGAGTAACTGTAAAATATTTTGATTATGAAAATTTAAGTTTATTGATTTTTTTATCGAGACGTTATATTATCATCTGGTAGTATATTTTGACGTGTGAATATACTCCGTAAATAATGTGAATATAACATCCTGATTAGAATCAAATTGTCAATACTAACATATAATAAATATTCATTTATGGGCTCTAATAATCATGTGATTTACATGTTAAGGGTTAAATTGATATGCATACCAAACAGTTAAATCTAGATTTACAAGAGGCAAGTTACATTCGTTCAGAATTCATTGTGGAGATGTAATAGGTCAACAGGAAAACCAGACTATTAAAACTTTACATTACATTTACTTTTTCATGACAGTCATTAGCATTATCATTCAGGGAGTTCTGTACATCAGAGATTATTGTGTCTTTCACTTCTGTCTCTCCATTTTAGGTAACCAGCAAATCTAGAATGGATACTGTTGTTGCAATACATATTTACAATAGCTGGAAGACGGCAGGATTCAACTAGGTATCCTGGGGTATTCCACAGATAGTTATCACATCGTGGTACCGTACAGTGTTTGCGCTGGAAACATGCTATCGCAACTGATGGTAAATTTGGATATCACATTAAATGAAGATTGTTTATTGCAATACTTTGGGCAGTAAATACATATGCTTTCTCAATAAATACATTAAAGTGTAAAAAAGATGGACTACCTTGTTAATACATTTTATATTATTCAGTGTTTGGTTCAATGCCCTTGAATATAACTTCTATTTTATAATTACGTTAAGTTTTCTATATATCTCAAAGGAACATTAAGAAATTAAATTCCTGAACTGAAAATTTAAGGTTTATAGCTGTAGCCCCTCTCTTTCGCTCTGAAAAATAGATAAGTAAAAAATGTATTATATAAGATAAATTTAACTACAAACGAATATATTACTTCGAAGCTTACCTACATGGTAGCTACTGCTACTTTTAGTAAAAACCAGAGTACTTCATTCGCATACTGATAAATATTAACTAACATTACGATTACTTATATTTGTAGAAATCAAATTAGAGAGTAACGGGATGGCCATACCGAGGCAGATGAATACATTTTCTTGCAAAGGAGCCGACAAGTGATATTTCACTCACCTTTTTTTTTTATGGGAACTGACAACTATCTACTGTCTATTCCTCATACTCCTGCTAGCCGGCGACATGTAAGCAGATCCACAGGTCATTGGGAGGACTGCTGCTGCAGTGGATTTTAGGGTTTTAGTTGAATGAAAATCAAAACAACAAACAGTATCACCATTATTGCAATTCTTCTTCTTTTTCTTCTTATTCTTCTCCTTTTCTTCTTCTTCTTCTTCTTCTTCTTCTTCTTCTTCTTCTTCTTCTTCTTCTTCTTCTTCTTCTTCTTCTTCTTCTTCTTCTTCTTCTTCTTCTTCTTCTTCTTCTTCTTCTTCTTCTTCTTCTTCTTCTTCTTCTTCTTCTTCTTCTTCTTCTTCTTCTTCTTCTTCTTCTTCTTCTCATTCTTCTTAATATTATTATTATTATCATTACTATCATTATTGCTACTACCTCTCTTATTACTGTTACTATTGGTATTACCATTACCGTTACTATTACTATTACTATTACTATTACTATTATTATTGCTATTGCTATTACTATTACTATTACTATTACTATTACTATTACTATTACTATTACTATTACTATTACTATTACTATTACTAATATGCAGCCAATACTACGTCTGGGGCTGCATGTTACTTTGGGGTTAAAATCTGCTCAGTAGCATGCAGCTGATACTTTAGTGTCTATACAGGGCGCCTCTACGAACCAGAAGCACACATAATTTAGTCTGTGATAGAGGAAATCTCTATTCATAGAGAAATTATACTTTATTATACTGCGACTGTCACTACGTTATGCTGTCGCCCTACTCTTAACACTGTCCTGTGGTAGGGGATAAGAATATTACCACTGAGTGTTCCCACTTGAGTCGTAAAAGGGAAGGGGATGGGACTAGGCATCCTTCCCCCTGTAACCTCAAAGGAGACATTCCTAAAAAAGAGCAAAGGCATAAGAGGGTTTGGGAGTTTTCCAACCCGAACCCTAAAGTTTGGATATTTTAATGCGTGGATGTGGCACAGATTAGAGAAAAAAGGAAGAGATAGGCAGTATATTTGTGAGAAGAAAGATGGATGTCTTGGCATTAAGTTGAAACGGAGGGGCGAGTTTGAATTTGGGAGTGTAGCTGGAAGATTGTCAGGAATGAAGAGTGGATGAAGGAGAGAAGATGTGGCTATACTAGTAAGTGAAGAGATAGGTAAGCGAGTGATGGAGAGGAAGGGGATTTCTTCAAGATTAATGTGTATGAAGGTGAAACTGGGAAGGGAAATGTGGGTTTTTGTAAGTGCATATGGGCCTGGTAGTGAGAAGAGTGTAGAGGAGAGGGGGGCATTTTTGAAATATTTAAATGAGTGCATAGAGGGTTTAGGGAGAAATATTCATGTAGTGTAATTGAAATATCTTAATACTAGGGTAGAAGATGAACCAATAGACGGAGTGTTTGGGGAGTGTGGAGTTCCAGAAAAAATTGTAGTGGAGAGTTAATGGTGGAGAAGTGTCTAGAGAGTTGATGATAGCAAATATATTGTTTAGAAAGAAAGTCAAGCATAAGTACAAAATGAGAGAGTGTTGGATGAAAGGGTGGTAGATAGGGTGTTAGTTGACTATATAGTGGTAACCATGAGATGAGTTGCAAGAGTTTTGGATGTTCATGTTCTTAGAGAAGAGAATGGGGAAATATAAAATTATTTTTTGGTAGAAAGTAAGTTGAGAGTAGAGGATAGATGGAGATGGAGTAAAATGGTGTTAGTTAAGGAGGTGTTTTGAGTAAACTGCTTAAATGAGAAAGAAAAAGAGAATGAGTATAAGAAGAAACTGAGATAGGAGCGGGAGGGAGTGAAGGATTGAGTAGAACTAGGAGTGGAGGAGGAATGGGGATGTTTCAAGGAGGGATTCACAAGGTGTGCAAAGATGGTGAGTAGAACAAGGAGGAAACAGAAAGGTAGCGAGTGATGGGATAATGCAAAGAGGTTTGTAGAAGAGAAGAATTGAGCATTCGCAGATTGTTTACAAAATAGGGTGAGAGAATCATATGAGAGGTACAAAGAAAAGAGAGGTAGAACATAAGATAAAGGGGGCAAAGAGGAGAGCAAATGCAAAATGGAGTAGGAGCATGGCAGAATTTCTTGAAAATGATAAAAAAAAACAATGGAAAGAAATTAAGAGAGGAAGAGGAGGCAAATCAAGTAGAGAAGAAAAGGTGAAAGATGCGGATGGAGATATTATAATGGAAGAGACGGCAGTGAGAAGATAGAGGTGTGCCTGTATAGTTCCACTTTACAAGGGAAAAAGGAACAAGTGTGAGGGTAGGTGTTTTAGAGGGATCAGCTCGTTTTGTGTAGTTGGAAAGGCCTACTGGAGGGTTTTGATTGAGAGTATTAAGAGAGGAACAGGGGGAGTAATTGGTGAGGAACAATGTAGATAGGGTTTGCATGGATCAGATTTTTGTGGTAAGACAAATATGTGAGAAAGCTTTAGGAAAAGATAAGGATTATTTTGGGCATTTGTGGATTTTGGAAAAGGCTTATGACAGGGTAAACAGGAAGGCACTTTGGGAGGTACTGCAAATATATGGGATAAGAGGAAAGCTGTCAAGAGCAGTCAAGAATTAGAATAAGAAAAGGAGGGGGTGAGTGGTTTGAGGTAAATGTGGGACTTCGCCATGGATGTGTTATATCGCCTTAGTTGTTCAATTTATACACGGATGGGGGTTACAAGAGGTAAACACAAAGGTAATGGGCTGGTAATTGAAGATAGGTAAAGAAAATAGAGAAAAATTGGTGATAAGACAGTCGTTGCTTGCTGACGAAACTGTGCTTATAGGAGGATAAAAGGAGGGATTAAGGAAGTTTGTGACGGAGTTTGGGAGGATGTGCGAAAGAACGAAGATGAAGATAAGTGTAGGTAAATGTAATATATAGACTGGGGGACGTAGATAGCTTAAGATACTTTGCTGCGAATGTGGTGTGAAAGGGAGTAGTGGAGGTGGAGGTAGAATGTAGATTAAGAGAAGCAAGTAAATGCCTTGGTGGATTAAAAATGGAACATAAGAGAGGAAGAGTTTAAATGTGTTTAGTGAAATGCCTCGGAAGTATGATAGGGGTTACTAGGCTGGATAGAGTGAGAAGCGAGGTGAGAAGAGTGGGGGTGGAAAAAGAGTTAGGAGTTAGAGTTGATGAAAGAGTATTGCGATGGTTTGGAGATATGGAAAAATGAGTGAAGAAAGATTAGTATAAAGAGATGTGGAATACAAATGTGAAAAGAGTGAACATGAGAGGGCGACCAAGGATGAGATGGATGAATGGGGTAAAAGGAATATTGGGAAAGAGGGGAATGTCTGTTGATGAAGGAAAGGAGAAAACTGAAGATAGGGGTGAGTAGATAATTGTTGTGTATGGGTGATGCTTTGATGCGTGGAAGGGAGTGGGTGTGGGATGGGGGGTGAGGGAGTATGTGTGAATGATATTTCTGTCTTCTCTTTTTCTGCATGAGAGAATGGAAAGAGGGGGGGGCTCGCCGATTAAATGAAGTTGCCTTGCTGTGGATGTGCTTTGTCATGCTACATTGCTTCTGACCCAGGGTAGTGGGCGAGATGCAGGGATGACCCGTCATGCAGGAGGAGCCAAGATACAAGGAAGGGAAGTCGGTGAATGGGAGTGGAGTATGTGGAGATGGAATGGATAGGGGTGGATTTTATGCCTTTGTTCTTGGCTATCTCCATTATAAAGGGGAAAAGGCCGTTGGTATATGCATATATTACTATTACTATTACTATTACTATTACTATTAATATTACTACTACTACTACTATTACTATTACTAAATGTGATGAACATCACTAGCAACCGCTCCGTCCCTTTTGTATCTCCAATTGTCATTTCACTCTGATTCCTCACCTCTTTCTATCTTCCAAGGCATCTTCAGCCATTCCAAACATTTAAACATGATTCCATCCTTTCAGTGCAACTTCCACATTAGCCTCCGATGCGCCACTGTGTCAAATACCTCCTTAAAGTCCAAATACCCCGAGCTCAGTCACCCGTTGTATGCATATTGCTCCTGCTCACGTTTTTGTGCGGATACGTGTCCAGGTTTCTTCACGTCTGTTCTCTTTCGAAGCATATTCCTTCCTCGGAGAATTTCTTTGGGGAATATTTATGTGTGTGGGGTGTCACTCAACCCCTGTGGTGTAAGGGTAGCCGCTACTAGAACCACTCTGTTCAGGAGAGCGGCTTGTGTGGTCGCGTGGCTCAAGACATCTGCTTGACCACACAGTCTTGCCACGGGTCATGTCCCGCCTGACCCCATGGCAGATTGAGAAGTAAAGATTTTCGCATTTATACATATACATGTATGTATATATATATATATATATATATATAGATATATATATCTTTATATATTAATATATATATATATATATTTTTATATATTTTTATATATATATATATATATATATATATATATATATATATATATATATATATACGGTGGTATAGCCTCATTGAATTGACATAAACTAATTTTGAGTCTTTACACCTGTCTGGCGTAAGTACAACGCAATTTAATCTATTCAGTCTTGAAATTTATTTGAGAGGGGGAGTTCCTGGATTTGGCAAATAAAGTAAAACTTCATTGCCAGTTTTAACATCAAAATGCTCCTTCATTTTAGATTGAGCTAGTCTAAGGTTCTCTAAAGCAAGGGTTCGAACTACCTTCATTCGGTATTTCAACTGGTCTAAATATTGATTTATAGTCTGCTTGGGATGGTTAGGGCTCTCATTATACCATTAGCTTTTGAAAACTTTAGGAAGTCCTCTCACTTGTCAACCATATAAGAGCTCAAAAGGAGAATATCCTAGCGACTCATGAGTGGTTTCTCTAATGGCAAATAGCATGAGAGGTAATCCCTCGTCCCAATCAGATTGTCTGCTGCTACAGAATTTACGTAGCATTGCTTTAAGAATTTAGTGGTAACCTTCTAGGTCTCCTTGTGACTTAGGGTGATAAGCTGTTGATAGAGTTTGTTTTATCTCTAATTCTTTTAGTACATTGGTAAAGTTTGTGAAGTTGTAAACTTGTGAAGTTTGTCCTTCTGACAGATTGAATTTCTTTGGGCAAACCTACTCGAGTGAAAAAAAATATATGTATATATTAGAATGTTAGCGATGGTTTTTGCATCCATCATTTTGATAGGGAAATCTCGTAAGTGGAGACATTATGGTTACAATGTATTTATTTCCCGTTTCTGTTTTTGGCAATGGACCCACTATGCCTATGACAATTTTATCAAAAGGATTTCCTGACACAGGGATTGGAGATAAAAGGGCTTTAAGGACCTCTTGATTTAGTTTGCCAGCGATCTGATAAACATGGCAGGTTTGAATATATATATATATATATATATATATATATATATATATATATATATATATATATATATTAGATTGGGCCAAAAGAAATGTTCAAGAATTTTGTTATAGGTCTTACAAATTCCTACATGACCGCCTTAACCATCATGAGCTTTTTCAATGATTTGAGACCTAAATGATTTAGGTATAACTACTTGGTGAATCTCTGCCCAAGTGTCAGGATTCAAATGTAAAGGGGACTTTGTACAAGAGAATACTTTGTTGGTAATATAATTCAGGGCTTTTGTCCACTTTATCCCCAGAACCTACCGCTAATCTATGGAAGTGTTTTAAAGTAGATTCGGATTGTTGAACTTTGATGAGGTTAAAAGGTGATATGATTTGTGTAGATAGATAAAAATATCAGGTGCAGTTTCATTTAAGGGAACTGATTTGGAACGAGGATGCATGTGATCTACTACAGTTGTAGGACTTTTGTTACAAGGGGTCTTACCTATATCTAAGGGAGGTACTACTAATGAACCTGCAAGGTCATTACCTAGGATGAGCTCAACTCCAGGAATTGGCATTGACTTTTTTCTGAGGCCAACTGCTACTTCCTTATTCACAAGATTACATTCAAGGAATACTTTATCTAGATTTGGGGATTGGACTATGAACAGATCCTCCTTTTGTTTTGTTTTTCCAGTGCTCCTCTTTTCAACCCCAGGTACGGCATCTTTAAATAAAATGGATTAAGCAGAGCCAGTGTCTCTCAAAATGGCTGTTTGGTGGAATAGACTTTCTTTGGTTACAACAATTTCACCAGAGCATTTGAAATCTTTAAAGAGATTCCCAGGAGATGTCGAGGGCTGAGTTACAATGTATGACATGTGTTCAGGAGGATTTTGGGATTTTGTTCGGCTACCTAGTTATACCGAAGCCCTATCAAAAGTTTGGATCTTCCCAGAGTAGTGTCAAGTGTTACACTTTGGCTCAGGATATTTGGAAATATGATGTCCAGTACGCTTCCAATATACACACGAAACATTATTGGGTATTCCCACTAACTTATCACCAGAAACGCCAAGGAAACCTACTGATGACTTTACAGTTGGCTTTTCCCGTTATGTACCCATTTTGTGTACCACTGCGAACTGATCAGCCAGTTTGGCCACCTCATTAAGATTTGAGACGTCCTTATCGCTGAGGTACAGCATTATAGAGAATGGAATGCTCCTCTTAAACTCTTCGTATATCATAAGATCAATGAGTTGGTTATAGGATTCTACCTCCTTGGAGGACAATCATTGCTTAAAAAGTTTTAGCCTTTCAAAAACAAACTCAACGTAAGTGTTAGGGGAAGACTTAAATCAATTTCTAAGCTTTTATCTGTAAGCTTCAAGGGTGATGTGATACGCCTCTAATATGATTTCTTTTACTAAAGGGTAGGGGGTATATTCTTCAATAGTTGTGAATACTCTAGCGGCTGTACCAGATAGTTTAGTTTGAAGAATCCATGTCCATTCTTCTTCAGGTCATTTATTATGTTAGGCTAATCGTTCAAACTGCCTGAAAAAGTATTCAGGGTCTGACTCATTGAAATCTGGGACCACATTAGTTTCATCATGGAATTGAAATGGAACCTTGGCCTCTTTTTCATGGATTATTAATTATAATCTACATTATATTCAAGCTCTTTCTCCTCACATTCATGTCTCATTTTATCTCTTTTTAATTCTGTTTTCTCCCGTTCTAATCTTATCTTTTAATTCTAGGATAATCACTGACCTATTTGAGTTAACTAGAAATTGCACCCGAAGAAGGAGGAGGCCCCACTTTTTCACCTTTCTCGTTTTTATTAGTAATGAATTGAGGAATTAAGTAATATATATCTACGTCTAACACTTCTTGCTCAATAAGAGCTTTGACTACTGCATATTTGAAATTATCTTTAGAAAGTTTGGAAGAAACTGTTATCTGGAAGTGTTGGGCAATGAGCATCCACGTGTCTTTAGTAATTTTTTCTTCCAGTTCTAGTGAAGTGGGGGTTTTCACGAATTCCTCGAGGGAAAACTCCAACTTGTAATTGAAATGTTTAATTCAGGATTTCGAATTGTTTAAAATTGGTTTCAACTTCCTAGTGAATATTTACCAAACCTTGGACCTCACAGGTTAATAGCAAAATTTCCGTTCACTTAAACCAATTAGATATTCAAGAAGATTTAGATAAATTACAGCAATGGTCTGAAAAGTGGCTAATGAAATTTAGCACAAGTAGATGCAAAGTAATGCACATAGGTAAAAATAAGAGTAAGTACGATTACAAGTTATTTGGAAATTCGTTAACAAAAGTGGATAGTGAAAAAGATCTCGGCATAATTATCAGTAACGACCTCAAATAATCTAAGCAGTATATTTCAGCCTCTGAGAAAACAAATAAGATTCATGAACAAGCTATATAAATCGTTTGTTCGTCCACATTTGGAATATGCTGTTTCCGTATGGTCACCGAATCTCATTACAGACATTGACAGACTGGAAAAAGTACAACGGCCGGCCACAAAACTGATTCCAAATATCAAAAATAAATCATACGAAAATCGACTAAAACATATAAATCTGTTTTCCCTAAAAAAAAAAAAAAAAAAAAAAAAAGCGTAGATTCAGAGATGACTTGATACAGGTCTTTAAAATTCTAAAGGGAATTGACATCAAAAGTGACAAAATTTTCACATTGAATAAGAATCAGACAAGAAACAATGGTCTCAAACTACCCGGAAATAGATTCAATTTGGAAGTAGGTAGAAACAACTTTGCCAACCGTGTAGTTAATGAATGGAATAAACTTCCTGCACAGGTAGTGCAATGTAGTTCAGTTCGAATGCTTTAAGAATCATTTAGATAAACACCTAAGTAAGATGCTGTAATGATTATAATTTATCTTACATTATTTGTTCTTTTTTGTTATCATTTGTCTATCTGGTTTTCATTTATTATTAGTTATATGTCAATTTATTATTATTTACTATTTACCTGTTTGTTTATTATTTAACTATACCTATGCATTTATTTATTTATTTTATTTGTTATTTACATTATTATAGTTTTTACTTATTATTTTATTATCATTATGATTTCTTTTTTCGCATCCGACCTAGATATGGACCAAAAGGTCTCCTGTCGGCATGCTCCGCCTTTGTAATCCTTTGCACTCGTATATAAGATGTCCTCAAGTAATTTTATTCATTTCATTATAATTTATATCGATGAAGTCCTTCTGTACCGGGTGGCACTTTCACTGTTGTAATCTTTTTATCCACGGTTGAAATGTGTGTGTGTGTGTGTGTTTTTCAACGAGTGTTCAAATATTTCTGGCGCTCAGAAAACCTTTCCAAAGACTTTGGTTATCTGCATACGGATTCTGACAGGAAATGAGGTATCGTATATAACTCTTATCAGAGTTAGAGATTATATATCAAAGGTCCAGAAATATTTTCAAACACTACTTGTACTGTCCTTAAAGGTGGGTGCTTGAAGTTGAACTTGCGTCAGTTACCAGTAAGTACCAAATTTTGAGTTATAGTGACTAGAGAAGCTACAACAAGTAATTTATATGATGAGTCACAGTTGAATAGTACTAATAAGGTTAAGGGAGAAGATCAAGATTACTTTTTATGGTGACGCATAATGTTATTTGCTCTTCGCTGGAATTTAATGGCCAAAGGACATCAATAGATGTCCGAAGGGTATCTTCCTCTTTCCGTTTCAATACCTAACCAAGATCGTCTTATCTAACACCAACAGCTCGTCTTACTTAACATCAACAGGCAAATAAATTATTTCCCGTACAAAGCACACAGTATACTAACCTATATTGCATGCATTAGCGAGAGGTATCAGAGTAGCGAATTGGAAAATATTTACTTGGAAAAAGTTCATTAGAATAACTTACCAGTCTATGATCTACTTACTCATGAAGTTCAATTTGATCAAAATTGTCAAGTTGAGATCCCGGTCAGGCTCCCATATTACAACCTCGCGGATTCTGTTTTGAGTATAAGAAATAGGCGAGAGAATTAAAAAAAAAAAAAAAGGCTGTGGTGGCAATTTGAAACCGTTTTTGTTAAGTTAAGGGATCCCACACACCACCGGGTAGATAATAATAATAAAAGAGAGAGAGAGAGAGAGAGAGAGAGAGAGAGAGAGGCAAGAATACTTAACTAGTTCTGGCAAGTTCTTGTAGTATGAATAGAATAGATCAATATAACAGACGGATTGCGTCAAAGATTGGTAACTGAAATTATAAAAAAAAAAACATTATTAAGACGTTAGATATTACTAATGAATCTCCTATACCTTCGGGCCAATGCAACAATCAACAAAACTATACACCATACTTCTAACGGCCCAACATTATTCGTTTATTTCATAACAATGTCTCTAACTAATACATCCTATGATATATATCACTTTCCCTAACTAATACATCCTATGATATATATCACTTCCATAACTAGTACAACATATGATAAATATCATACTTGAAAGGTCCGGAATGGTAATAATCAATGCTGGTCAGTTACTACCTAATGAACTTAGACAAGGATTTAACGGGACAGCATTGGGCCGTAAAAGTAGTTGGGGGAGGGGCTGTACCCCGCAGATTAGGGATAAAAAAAAAAAAAAAAAAAAAAAAAAACACGGGGTCCATGTTCTTTTCTTAGGACACAAAAAGGGGGTGACTACGCCAATTGGAGCTTGTACTGTAGGGAAAGGAGCGAAGTTAAAAAAAAAAAAAAAGAAAAAAAAAGTTCTACAAGCTTGGCTTTGTAAAAACTAACCGGCTGAAGTTCTAAAATAATGTTCATCACTACTATATATATATATATATATATATATATATATATATATATATATACATATATATATATATATATGTCTGTGTGTGTGTGTGTGTGTGTGTGTGTATACATACATCTATATATACACACACATACACACACACACACACACACATACACACACATACACACACACATACACACACACATACATATATATATATATATATATATATATATATACATATATATGTATATATATAATGATGATGTAGATGTCGAAGCACATGATTAAGATAAAACTTAGACCCACTCTCGGAGAAAGATAAACTGAGATATAGAGTAAACCGTATATTTTGACCACTGACTGTGATCCTCTTGAGCAGTTACCTGCTGAAGAGGATCATAATCATTGGTCTAAATGTACGGTTTACTCAGTATCTCAGCTTATCTTTCTCCGAAAGTGGGTATATATATATATATATAAATATATATATATATATATATATATATATATATATATGTATGTATATATATATATTTATGTATATATTTATATATTGTATATATATGTATACATATATGTATATATATATATGTATATATGTATGTATATATATATATATATATATATATATATATCTTGATGGCGCAATCAGTTAAGTCACTCACACTTGTCACGTGCAAGCACAGGTTCACGTCCTTGGCTGTACTACGTATCAAATTCTGCATGAAATAGTTCTGAAGTGAATATCCATTGAGAGTGCTCAAACTCAGGAATACCATAACGCGAGAGAAGCACGCTACCCACTGGACCACCCCGGCTCCCCATTTACTGTCATGTCTCGCTTATAATGATCATTTTTTACACATAAGATCCCTTTAGGAACATTGGTACTGGTCTCTTCACATTCGCCCAGATTTCCAACCCTGGCACGACCGGTACTCTTCATCACTATAACGATTTCAATGCGGGAACGTATTTGATGGATTTAGTGAAGGCATATGACATGTTTGTATCCAGTCAATTTTGGGGAATCCTGCTTAATGTGGTTTTCATGGACTGAAACCCTTTCCATTTAGGAATATGCACCCTCCCTACCCACTTACCTCTCACAAAATAGATCAAATCACCTTTCTTTAGCCAGAATAGAATAATTTATTCAAGTAATCGTATTGAGGGTGTTTAAAGTTTTTAGAGAGATTAACATTTTCATCGGTGAGAATCTACACACACATATGGATATATTCCTTTATATGTGTATATGTATACTGTATGTATATGTATATGTATATGTATATGTATATGTATATGTATATGTATATGTATATGTATATGTATATGTATATGTATATGTATATGTATATGTATATGTACTGTATATGTATATGCATATGTATATGTATATGTATATGTATATGTATATGTATATGTATATGTATATGTATATGTATATGTATATGTATATGTATATGTATATGTATATGTATATGTATATGTATATGTATATGCATATGTATATTACAAAGGATTACAAAGGCGGAGCATGCCGACAGGAGACCTTTTGATCCATATCTAGGTCGGATGCGAAAAAAAAATCATATTAATAATGAAATAATAAATAAAAACTATGATAATGTAAATAACAAATAAAATACATAAATAAATGCATAGGTATAGTTAAGTAATAAACAAACAGGTAAATAGTAAATAATAATAAATTGACATATAACTAATGATAAATAAAAATCAGACAGACAAATGATAACAAAACAAAAACAAATAATATAAGATAAATTATAATCATTACAGCATCTTACTTAGGTATTTATCTAAATGATTCTTAAAGCTTCGAACTGAACTGCATTGCACTACCTGTGCAGGAAGTTTATTCCATTCATTAACTACACGGTTGGCAAAGTTGTTTCTACCTACTTCCAAATTGAATCTATTTCCGGAGAGTTTAAGACCATTGTTTCTTGTCTGATTCTCATTCAATGTAAAAATTTGGTCACTTTTGATGTTGTCAATTCCCTTTAGAATTTTAATGACTTGTATCAAGTCACCTCTGAGTCTACGCTTTTTTAGGGAAAACAGATTCATATGTTTTAGTCGATTTTCGTATGATTTATTTTTGATATTTGGAATCAGTATATGTATATGTATATGTATATGTATATGTATATGTATATGTATATGTATATGTATATGTATATGTATATGTATATGTATAGGTATATGCATATGCATATGTATATGTATATGTATATGTATATGTATATGTATATGTATATGTATATGTATATGTATATGTATATGTATATGTATATGTATATGTATATGTATATGTGTATATGTATGGATAGGGATGACAGGTAGTAAAGGATATGGAACTACTTAGTGTAAGCCTTGTATGTCTTGCAGTCTACTACATTCTTATGTTTCTATGTACATGTATCACATACTTTGCTCTTATCGAGTGTCATCTAAAGACCCTTACACATTGTAACCCAGATCACCACGCAACCCCTTCTCGCTTTGAGATAGATTGATCTCTGCACATACAGACATTCCATTTAATGGATGTTCGTCTCGACATGCAAACTTGTCGATATGTGGAACTCACACTCAGGCGTTAAGGTTAGAAAACTCAACTACAATATTGTCCTGATCTTATCTTGTAGGTGTCCCCTTCAATCAATAAATTGCTACTATCGTACATATATGCCAAAGAGTTAGTGTTTATTTGGAATAGTGAAAAAATATGTATGGTGTTATTCATTTAAAGATATACCTCGAAACTGCTCAAAAACTAATGATCATTACTGTATTCGATAGTCTTCTACTTAGATTATGTAGCTGATATTTAACAGATTTTTAAAGCGCTCCTAAAGAAGAAAGAAAAAGAAAATAAAAAAGTCACGCAATATTCTTTTATAATCTCCACTCAGGAATGGGGATTACTTAGCTGCCACTATTGCCTTTCTTCTGCTCTACTTATATTTTTTCCTTTACTACATCTATGACAATACATCTTCTGTGTGATGTTGTTCTCAAGTATAGAAGCGCAGTTTATTGTTGGCAAAATACATTCACTGAAGATAAAACAATGAAATATAATTAAATCAAATAAAACAAATATATAGATAAATAAAAGTACTCCGTGTTCTCAGGTCATACATGTTTTCTATATAGATCCTCAACAATGCACCGATACATTTTCCTCTTTATATAAATCTTCGTTCCACGAAGAGACCCGAACATAATTACCCTGTATTCATAAACAAAGCGCACGCATGGTCAACCTTCCTGGGAGACAAATTACATTCTCTCCAGGCACGAATACATGAACATATTTGAACTTATATTTACACGTGCTCTTTCCCCCATCCTGTTTACCTTCATCCCTTTGCGGGAGTCTGAATGATGGAGTACCGTCAACCAGCAGGACACTGCTGTCAGACCTCACGATAGTGTCAGGACCTAGCAGGACGTTGACAAAAGTAACCGGGAGAGGTGCTCCAGGGGTTGTTCGATCTTGTCGTTGGTCGGTGAATCGAGGATTACATTTATTCTATTTTCATAAAGATCGGACACGTCATACCCTACTTGTATTTGATTTACTTTTATAGGAATATTCATTAAGAAGATACCTCTTTATTTTTGGGTAAACTGAAGATGTATTTCGTGAGTTTCTGTCGATTAATAAGGTAATGGTTATGACAAATGGCAAAACATACAACTTGGAACAATGTTATTACTGACTAGACGCCGCGAGATTAGAAGGGCAGGAGAGGGAGGCTAGACAGAAGGTGGAGAAACGAGATAGAGAAGTTTGTAGAAGTGACGTGGCAGAGGGTGGCACAGTCGTGCGACTCATTGTAGTGGTGAAGAGAAGTCTCAGTAATCAACATGCAATAGCTGATTGATTGATTGATTGATAGATGATTAACGAACATTTGAGGCAGCAATTATTATTATTATGTACAGGACATACAGTATAAATTGCTTATTTCTAGAATATAAAATGCTATATATTAATAAAACAATTTATGTTTGTTGTATAAGATGTACGTTGATATGTGGATACTCTTAATAACACACGGAGTTCAAATTGTATATTTTTCTAATCATCTAAACATTGGGTACTATTTTCAAAATACTTGTAGATAAATTACGCTAAAAACATAAGCAGTTAGAGTTTAGGATAACAAAACACACAATTATCTTTACAATAACACCCTATCTAATCTCCTCGATAACATAAAAGGGTTACAAGGAGATTAAGACTTTATAAACCTAATCTGAAAATAATTTCATCCTTTTGTCTAGTATCAGATCCCTTGGAGAATGGGATCAAATACTCTGACGTCAGATGAGTTAAAAGAAAAAGTACTATGTGGTACGGAAAAGGGTCAACGGTAGGAGGTTCAAATTTTTACCGGAAAAAGATTTCATGGCTTCCAAAGATTTCATGTGAAATAGGATCAAATACTTTTACGGTAGGCATGCCTCAGGCAGAGTCAAAAGCGAAAATCATTTGAGGAAACATGAACAATTTTAGACTGTCAAATGTTCTTTTCCTTTTTGTGGTCGTGTTTTCTTGATCCGGCTATCTTTCATACCATCACGTTAAGAAGTGTTTAGGCAATTAACATTTACTGTTTATAAGCTGTAATCTGAAATGAATAGGTGTTAAGTGACAGTGATGGCGGCTATTGCACCTGGGGTTTGCACAAAGGTTCGCATATGTTACTGAATATTAAGAAGCCTTGGTTTGCTTATGCATATTTTGTTTTTCATCCTGATCTTTCTCTGATTCTCTTTGTGTCTCTGTGTCTCTGCCTGTCATCGAGTGTTTTCATTTTAATTCTATTTATTTATTTATTTATTTATTTATTTATTTATTTATTTATTTTTATTTATTTATTTATTTATTTATTTATTTATTTATTTATTTATCTATTTATTTATTTATTTATTTATTTATTTATTTATTTATTTATTTATTTATTTATTTATTTATTTATTTATTTATTTATTTATTTATTTATTTATTTATTTATTTATTTATTTATTTGTTTATTTATTTATTTATTCATTTATTTACTTATTTCCTTATTTATTTGTTTAATTATTTATTTATTTATTAATTTATTTATTTACTGACTTACCTATTTATTCTTACTATTAAAATGCTTATCTATTTATTTATCTATTTATTTATTTATTTACTTTTTATTTATATAATTATTTATTTACTTTCTATTTATTTTATATATTTGTTTCTATATATATATATGTGTATATATATGAATATATATATATATGTATACATATATATATATATATATATATATATATATATATATATATGTATATATATATATGTATATGCGTAAGTAACCACTAGGAAAAGTAAACTAATGAAGCAGAGCACTTTCGTATAATTACATCTTCAGTGCACTGAAGATGTGTATCTGCACTGAAGATGTAATTATACGAAAGCGCTTTGCTTCGTTAGTTTACTTTTCCTAGTGGTTACTTACGCATTTGTGAACACACGCTCCTAGTGTTTCTATTGCATATATATATATATATATATATATATATATCTATATATATATATATATATATAAATACATATATATATACATATTTATTTATTAATTTGTTAATTTATATATTTATTTGTTTATCTATTTATCTATTTGTCTATTTATTTATTAATTCATTTATCTTTTTATTTACCTATTTACTTATCTATCTATCTATTTATTTGTTTATTTAATTATATTATCTACCTATTAATTTTCTATTTGTATAATTACTTCTTTATTTAACTAATCTTTTAACAATGACTCCCAGAAGCCATCAAATAAGCTCCCTTTTGGATTGGATCTTTTTCTTGTGTCTTTCCAGACATATAGATAATTGTTTTTCGTACGTCTTAAGTGTTTCCAGACCCTTTCATTTTAAGCTTGTGTGTCGGTGTTATACATTTTTTATTCATTTGCTTTTTATAGTTTTTTAGGACTCAAGTTATGTTCCTCAACTACAAATATCTATATTATCTATCTATCTACATGTATATTATACATATATATATATATACGTATATATAAATATATATACATATATATATATATACGTATATATAAATATATATACATATATATATATATATATATACATATATATACATGTGCAATAAAACACTAAGAACGTGTGTTCGCAAATGCGTGAGAAACCACCAGAAAAAAAAAAACTAACAAAGTAGAGCGCTTTCGTATAATTACATTTTGGTGCTAATACAAAGAAGGAATTATAAAACGAAGACACAAGGTACAGAATATAGGACCAAGTAAGACATGGTAAAGAAGGAATTCTGAGATGTAGTGGATGTAGTACACGTACGAAAAACTTTTACTGCCGTTTTGTAACCAACAAGTATGGGGACAATTGCTCACATCTGGTACATTACAATCTAAAGAATTTAGAAATTTCTTGGAAAACATAAGGACATAATTTATACAAACCTTGATGGAGATTAACACATTTATTCTCTTATTATATTTTATCAAACTGCATTCAATTGAATTTATTTCTGTGATGTTATTGTTATATGTGACGACTTTAGCGTTATCCCAGTCAACTGGGTGGTTAAAATTGTCAATGGGGTTAAATATACCACCAGACTGGTTTCCCTTTCTAACGTATTTTTTGTATTGATTAATTCATGCTTTAAGTGTTTTAGCAGTCTGACCAATATAAATCTGATTACATGATTTACAAGGTATTTTGTACACACACCCTTTATCACTATTGACGGAATTATTTATGAGTAATTGTCTTACAGTATTCTTATTGTTAAAAACTACATTAATTTTAAACTACGTAATAAATTTGGGATGTTTTGCAGGTTCTTCTGGTATGGTAAAACTAACATATTATTTTTATTAAAAGTTTGAATTGACCTGAGGTTTAAAAGTTTAGCTTGAATGCGCCACAAACATTAGATGTCATCAATGTACCGCAGCCATATGATGTTGAAGGGAATGATCTTACTTGATATTCTAGTTTAAAAAAACTCCATATATAAATTGATCAATACCTTTTGAGAAGACCTGAAGACAAAGAAAAAAAAAACAAGAGGGGAGAAAAGAATACTTAACAATTCTTTTATCTTCTTATTGAAATGGCTATTTACTAATTCAGTGGGATTATTTATAACTTGGGCATAAGTATTTTTAATCTGTTTTATATTAGTCAGACTGCTAAAACATTCAAAATACGAATCAACACAAGAAATACGTTAGAGAGGGACACCAGTCTAGTGGTATATCAAACTACACGGACAATTTTAACCACCCAGTTGACACTGGGATAAAGTCATCACATATAACAATGACAACACAGAAATAAATTTAATTGAATATAGTTTGACGAAATTTACTGTAATACGGGAATAATTATTAATCTCTATCAAGGTTTGTTAAAGTTAGTTATGTTTGCCAAGACATTATATATATATATATATATATATATATATATATACATATATATATATATTATATATATGTAATGTATATGTATATATATCTATATATATATATATATATATATATACATATATATATGTATATAT
>NC_134793.1:65710860-65715860 GCF_046742065.1 Oratosquilla oratoria | reverse complement strand
AACTATCGGGAGGGCTTTATCAAGCTGTCCAAAACGTCCGGCTGGATGGTCCTACGGAAGTTGAAGGGTACGACAGGGAGGGATAGGGTGGGTTAAGGAAGGAACGCATAATGATGCAAGGTATAAATTGTTGATTTTCTTACCATGTATGTACACTCTGAAGAAACTCTTTCGAGAGCGAAACGTCTGTAATTAAAACTTCAACGATTCTCGGTGTTTATCTCGCCACCCTACCACTCATTAAGGTGGATCCCCCTCCGAGGTCTCTTCCTTCATCTTTTCCCCAATGTCTTGTCTCTGCCATTCCTATAATGTCTATCTTTCTTTTATTCATCATTTCCAAAATTTCTTCTTCTTTGCCTCTATATGTTGCGATGTTAGTCGTTGCAAGTCTTACTTTGTGGGGTGTCTTCTGCGAATTTCCTTTACGTTTCCGATTTCGTTTACCAAAGTGACGTCTGGATTCTGAGGCAGGCCGTGGAGTTTCACGAGCAGAAGACTTTTTACACCACCGGCTAGGTAGGCCTGTCGTAGCGACCCTCCTCCTTTCTCATCCGGACTTGGGACCGGCAATATATATATTGTACGAAGCTTTTTTGTGGCTATAACCTTTCCCAGTTTTCTAATTTCTGTATAAATATTATGTTCTATTTTCTCTTTCTTGTACTCTGAGGATGTCGTAATAGACGAAAACGTTTAGTATTCTGACTTTATTTACCCTGTGGTTTCTGCAATACACACACACACACACACACACACACACACACACACACACACACACACACACACACACACACACACACACACACACACACACACACACACACACACACACACACACACACACACACACACACACACACACACACACACACACACACACACACACACACACACACATATATATATATATATATATATATGTATGTATATAATATATATATATATATATATATATATATATATATGTACAATATATATATATATATATAAATATATATATATGTGTGTGTATATGTATGTATATATATACAAATATATATATATGTATTTATGTATATATATATGTATATATATATATATATACATATATATATATATATATATATATATATATATATATATATATATATATACATATATATCGTCTGGTATTAGCCCCTATGGCCACTTGTCCAGAGTGCTGGTATTCTTGAGACCTGATCAACGCGAAGGTCGATTCCTTTCGTCGAACTGTGCTTCTTTTTCTTCATTTGGGGAGGAGCATGGAGGATGGCAATGGGGAGAGAGGGAGATGTGAGAGGTTAGGTTTTTTGTAGGTGGTGTTACGTACCACAGTTGTCTGTCGTAACACCCAACTGCCTGTAAGCAGCTAACAGCTAGTTTCTTGCCGCAAAGTTGCCCAAGACACGTTATTGGGATGGAATATCTTTTCATGGAGGGTAGTGTGATTCACCACCTTGGTACTGGATCACGTGTTGGATTCTTACTCCTTTGCTTTTACCTTCAGTGATGAGAGCTCAACCATTTATGGCTCGTTTCACGGTAATGTTCCTACGCTAAAAAAAAAAAAAGAAAAAAAAAAATCCTCTTCGTTTATTATTCGTCCGTTGTTGAAGGTCGGAATTTGATCACTTCTGATAGTTTCTTCTTGATGACTTAAGTCCGGTGATGTTCGGTACCTTCTTTAAAACGTAATCCCCCTTATGTTTAACACCATATATGAATGCGGCATATGCCATTTGCGGTTCAGCCTTTGCAAAGTTGGCTAGTAATCTAACTTCCGCCACCCATTCGTTAACTTTGTTTTCGATATATTGCTTTTTAAATGATTCAGAGACAATCACTGTATCGAGATGTTTCCCCCCTTGTAGTTACCTTGACTTCACTAGTTTTAAAGAGGTTTTTGGCTTTGTCAAAGTAGTTTGGCTTCACTATGAGGACAAACTTCTTTGCATTTGGGATAAAACCTAAGCCCGGACCATGTGTCTGCACCAAGTCCCACCACTCTTTTACGTCTACTACTTTCCCTGCTCCGATGAGATCATTTGTAAATGCTAACATTTTAACCCTGGCGTCCTCATGTTGTATCTTCTACTGCAGGTGCATAAAACTAAGAGCGTACATTTCCATGGTCACCGGGTCTCCCTGAGCAGTGCCTTCCTATGATCTGATGACCTCCACTTTCGTCTTTCTTTTCAACTCTGTTGGTGAGGAATAGCTTTGCAGGTTTTCTGTATGTGTTTTCCACGTACTCGGCTAAGACTGGGCACTTGATTTTGATATTTTGCATAGTAGCCTCTCTACTTATGTTGTTAAAGGCGTTGGATGCATCGACCAATAAGACTGCTTCGTAGTCTGGTTCCTCAAATATCCTCCTCATAGCGTGAATTGCCGCCTTGCAACCTGCCTGTTGCCCCCCAAACACCTGAAGGTTGCCAGCCGCTTCTCGCACCTTGTCCTTTACGACTTTCATGATAGCTTTTCCTATTGTTCTTCTCAACACCTCACCTATACCCATTGGACAACAACCAGGCTTCTTATCCAGGGGGATAAGTATGCACGCTGTGTATGCCACAGGTTGCTGGCTGACAGTCCTCAGTCGTCATTTGCCTCGCCAAACCAGGTCTATTGTTCCCTTCTATAGTCCCCTTTCACTTTCACTTTTTTTTTTTCATCACTATCTTAATATAGGTTAATCACTCAATTTCCATGACTTATTTTCATCTGTAGGCCCCATTCTTCATATCATCCGACTTAGTTAAGTTCCACTTAGTATATGTTTAGTATAGGTGAATTTAAACGGCTG
The DNA here is from genome assembly GCF_046742065.1 of Oratosquilla oratoria. Lineage (NCBI taxonomy): Eukaryota > Metazoa > Arthropoda > Malacostraca > Stomatopoda > Squillidae > Oratosquilla > Oratosquilla oratoria. Next base: position 65,713,051 of record NC_134793.1, on the reverse strand, counting down.
ATATATTTTCTTGATTTTTTTTTCTTGAATAATTCTTCAACAAAGTTATTGTCTTAGGTACATCAGAAGAATCTCCACTAGAATCCTCAATTTGATCGCCAAGTCAGGTTTTTAGTCCAGTGATATTTTACTCTTACATCTAAGTGCCTCCCCCAAGGGCGTGACTTTACTCCCGCGAACCAATTAAGCTTTCGCCTCCTCCACCCTTTCTCTAATTAGAAAGACTGTCACAAACATCTTAAGCAATACTGCTTACTCAAGCAATCTCGAAATCAATACGTCACTGGCTTAGTTTACATATTAATACATTAGCATTATACAGCAAATTGGGTCCCTATCGGTTGTTTATCAACTTTAGACGAGGAGCGAGATTATGCAACTCCTTCGGGGCTATTATTTACCAAACATCCAACTCATAAAAATAAAATTCTTGCCATATACCCCTCTATCTACCAGCCTCTTACAGCGAGAGAGAGACAGAGAGGGAAAAAAGAGGAAGGAGAGTGAAGGGGAAAACAGATAGATGGAAGGGGAGAAGATTTGGAAAGAGAGAGAGATAGGGAAAGGAAAGTAAGAGAAGTATAGTAAAAGAGGGGGAGAGAAGAAGGGAGAGGTAGAGAGATAAAGAGAGAGAGGATGGGGAGAAAACAGGCGATAGAGGTCGGGAGGGGGGACAGGCCAGCGGATATGATAACAGTAAATTTTGTAAAACCCTATGCTATGTGTGTGTGGGGGGGTAGCTGATTGGTGGGTCTCGGGTAGCAGCTAGCGATGGATCTATGGGTCTGTGGGGAAAAGGGGTTGGGGTAAAAGGGGAAGAGGGGAGAAGGAAGAGGGAATAATTCTTTACCGTGGGTCATAAAATCCACATGGTGTCTTGGTCTTATGCATAGCCACGTTGCTTCACCTTGCTTGTCTATGACAGCGGCGGCTGGTTGAATTGATAGTCACTGCTTACGAATAAAAATTCGCAAGCAAATAGACTAATGAACACATAAACTAATCCTGTCAACAACTGCCTATCACTCGTTCACTGACAAAGTGTATCATCTGTCGTTTTCTATATATTTGTACTTATATCTATTTATACATTTATCCATCATGTATACCTTAACCGCAAGTCTGTGTAAATGCCCAATTTTCTAAGACCTGTGTGAACTTTGAATAGTCTAGTCCCCTATATCATATATATGTACTACTTATACTACTAATACTAATACTAATACTAATACTAATACTAATACTAATACTAATACTAATACTAATACTAATACTAATACTAATACTAATACTAATACTAATACTAATAATACTAATGCCAATACTAATACTAATACTAATACTAATACTAATACTAATACTAATACTAATACTAATACTAATACTAATACTAATACTAATACTAATACTAATACTAATACTAATACTAATACTACTATTACTACTACTATTTTGGAAATTGAATGAACGAAGCCTAAAAATTACTCTAAAAATTTAGTACAACATATAAGAAATATATAAAGAAAATCATTAAAATCAAACAAACCAGTAATATTAATAAAATTGATAAATGAGTTTATCTAATTATGCTTATGAGTAATTATTTTCTAAATGAATATTATAACATATAGGAAGTCTATGAACATTGCAGTTATTTCTAGACTAAACACTAGTAGACTAATTCTTACATTAGTTTATTACACAAGTTTGTTATACTAGTTAATTCAATTATAAATAAAAATAATACTATTTAGTGGATATTTTGGTATATGGCAAATCTTATGAACAATATGATATTGTTATAAAAATAGTTTATCTACTTACGAATATTCTTTTTAAATAAATATCGTGTAGAGTATCTAAAAAAATTGTAATATTTTTCTAGACGACACAAGTAAGGTTATTTTTCTTAGACTAGCTTGTAAATCACAAGTGTGATAAACTATTTAGAATTATCATGAGTAATTCTTTCAATAAATACCTTGACGTAAAGCAGGACTCAAAACATCATATCTATTTCAGACTAAAAACTGGGGTTGATACTTTTGTTGGACTAGTTTGTTTTGGCGGGCTTGTGTGTGGGTGAAGATCTTAATGTGTTGGTCCATAAGTAGAGACCTTCAAGGACATTAACAAGGACCTTCTTTCTTTGTCTATGTATGACTCCTTTTTTAGTCTGGAGGGCACCTTC
>NC_134793.1:65705860-65708360 GCF_046742065.1 Oratosquilla oratoria | reverse complement strand
GGTGGAACTCGCTGACTCCTTGTCATATTCCCACATATTGATCTCTTGATAAAAACTAGAAGGTTTAGATTCATGAGACGATTGGTGTGAAGTGATCACCCTTTTTGCCTACATTACGTGTCTGATATACATTGCATTACTTTACTTATATTTGTACTTATTACTTATTCTGATGCATGTTCCTGATCTCTTTGTACTTAGATAGTACCATATTGCATACTTATCTTGTGTTTCTTATTTGAACGATAATTTCCATAATCGTGTAACGGTCCCATTGACCCTACTGCCCATTCTCTTTTGTGTTGATTGCCTGTAAATATTTTCCATTAATAATTTCGTTTACTAGTTTTATCGCTAGTTTAATATTCCTTTCCTGGAATCTTCTTTGTTACCTTTACTTCTAGTCTTACGAATTATCTAGGCCCTGACCAGATAGTTCAGTCCTACAGTGGCTTCTAGAAGTGCGCTGGTTCTTAAGCACTTAGACGTTATACGTAACGTCTCTTCACATACCAGCCGCCCGTAACAAAGTGGCGACCCTGCCAGGATATTGGATCAGGTATTTAACACATTCTTATAGAGATGGATGATATAGTTCAAGAATTCGTTCAAAATCCCAAGGTAAGTTTCTTAAAGAAACAAACTAAAGACACTTTGATAGAAATAGGCAAGCACTTTGGAGTAGACATTGATACAAGTTTACGAAAGAAAAAAATACTTCAGGAACTCGTTGAAAATCTGATCGAAGATGAGATCTTATCTCCAGAAGAGATTACAGCTATACAAATTCCTTCAAATAGGTTAGAAATAGAGGCACGACTAACCGAACTTAAGATTAAGGAGATTGAATTAAAGGTCAGGAGAGTAGAAATTGAGGAGGAAGCTAAACTGAAACAAATGCACATTGAGGCAGAATTTAAAGCTAAAGAGGAGGAAACTAAACTGAAACAAATGCAAATTGAGGCAGAATTTAGAGCTAGAGAAGAGGAAGCTAAGGTGAAACAAGTAGCTAAAGAGGAGGAAACTAAACTGAAACAAATGCAAATTGAGGCAGAATTTAGAGCTAGAGAAGAGGAAGCTAAGGTGAAACAAGTAGCTAAAGAGGAGGAAACTAAACTGAAACAAATGCAAATTGAGGCAGAATTTAAAGCTAGAGAAGAGGAAACTAAAATCAAATTGGCAGAATTTAAAGCTAGAGAAGAGGAAGCTAAAGTGAAACAAGTAGAGTTAGAATTAAAGAAGACAGAAGTAGAAGCTAGGATTGTTGATAGACAACCCGTAGTTCAGGAAGGTCATATAGATATTTCCAAGTATGTAAAACTTCTACCCCAATTTTCAGAAGGAGAGCCAGAAATTTTCTTTCTTCAGTGGGAAAAATTGGCGCAACAGTTACAAATCCCTAAAGAAAATTGGCCATTAATCATTCAAACACAATTTAAGGGTAAGGCTCAGCAAATTTATACTTCTCTTTCAGAAGCAGAAAGCGAGTATGATAATATGAAAGCTTGTATTTTAAAAGCTTATGAACTAATACCAGAGGCCTATAGACAGAAATTCCGTAATTATAGGAAGACACCTCAGTTAACATACGTAGAATATGCGGCTCAACAAGAGAGGTTATTCAATAGGTGGTGTTTGGCTAGTGAAACGGACACCTTAGATAGACTTAAACAGTTGATTTTGTTGGAGCAGTTTAAGAATACCTTAGAGACAGATCTTAGGATTTTTATAGATGATCATGTTCCCGAAACTTTAACTAAAGCTGCTGTATTGGCTGATGAGTTCACACTAAATCATAAACCTAAGTCAAGACAAATGGAATCCCAAAAGTCAAAGTCATATATTCCAGATTCAACAAAATACTCTGATCCTTGGTCCCCAAAGAAACACTTTGAAAATCAGTCTAGCCCATCACATTTCAGTTACAGGTCTGATTTCAATCAATATCCTCCAAACCAACCTTGGCAAAGAGTGGAAAGGTTTAAGACTAATCCCCCTGTAACTTGTTCATATTGTAAACAGGTTGGCCATCACATTTCTAATTGCAGAAAGAGACTGACACCCTCATTCTCCAATAAGACACCAACTCTTGTAAGTAATATAAAATCAGATGATTCAAAATCCTCTATTCAGGATACACTACCAAAGAAGCCGGTATTGTCAAGTAATGTAGAACCCCCCTCATCAGATCATGATCCTTGTTTCAAACCATTTGTATCTTCAGGAACTATATCTCATAGTAGTAGTTCACAACAATATCCTATTTCCATACTCCGAGACACAGGAGCAAAGCAAAGTCTGATTTTAAATTCTGTCTTGCAGAATCTGGGTGAGTCATATACAGGTTATGATATATTGATAGAAGGAGTTGGAGGAATTGTAAAATGTCCATTACATAATGTTTTCTTGCGGTCTGATTTAACAACCGGAATGGTTAAAGTAGCAGTAGTAGACTCTCTTCCCATAGTAGGAATATCCTTATTGTTGGCCAATGACATCG
>NC_134793.1:65660860-65683360 GCF_046742065.1 Oratosquilla oratoria | reverse complement strand
ATACATGAATATGTATATATATATATATATATATATGTATATATATATGTACTGTATATGTATATGTAAATATATATATGTATATATATACATATATATATACATATATATATATATATATATATATATATATATATATATATATTATGTTTTTTAGAAGCTCCGCCATGGGATACGAACCCTGACACGGTGTGTCAGGGTTCGTATCCCATGCGGAGCTTCTAAAAATGTTCAATCTGTCTTAAGAAACATACACATATATATATATATATATGTATATATATATATATATGGTGGACTGGCTGGTGAGGTTATCTAATGTTTGTTTAAGAGAGGGTAGAGTGCCAGAGGACTAGAGGAGTGCCTGTATAGTCCTGCTTTACAAAGGAAAGGGGGACAAGAGTGAGTGTAGTAGTTACAGAGGGATCAGCTTGTTGAGTGTAGTTGGGAAGGCTTATGGAAGGGTCTTCATTGAGAGGATTAGGAGAGGAACAGAGGGATTGGTGAGGAGCAGTGTGGTTTTAGGACAGGTAGGGGATGTGTAGATCAGATTTTTGTGGTAAGACATATATGTGAGAAAGCTATAGGAAAAGGTAAGGATGTTTTTTGGGCTTTTATGGATTTGGAAAAGGCTCACGACAGGGTAGACAGGAAGGCACTGTGGGAGGTTTTATGATAGGAGGAAAGCTGTCAAGAGCAGTCAAGTGTTTTTATGAGAGTAATAGAGCTTGTGTTAGGATTAGAAATGGAGAGAGTGAATGATTTGAGGTAAAGGTGGGACTTCGTCAGGGGTGTGTTATGTCGCCCTGGCTGTTCAATCTTTACATGGATGGGGTGGTGCGAGAAGTGAATGCAAGGGTAGTGGGTCAGGGGTTGGAGATGATTAAAGAAAATGGAGAAAAGTGGGAGGTGAGCCAGCTGTTGTTTGCCGGATCAGAGGAGGGATTGAGGAAGTTAGTGACAGAATTTGAGAAGGTGTGTGAAAGAAGGAAGCTGAAGATAAATGTGGGCAAACATAAGGTGATGAGATGTACAAGGGGAGAGAGTAACAGCAGGCTGTAAGTGAGCATTAAGGGCGAGAAACTGGAGGAAGTGGATAGTTTCAGATACTTGGGTACGAATGTGACAGGAAAGGGAGGAGTGGGGGTGGAGATAGAAAGTAGATTGAGAGAAGCAAGTAAATGTCTTGGTGGCTTAAAAAGTGTAATGAGAAATCGACATCTGGGAATGGATGCTGAGAGGATGTTATATGAAGGAGTGATTGTGCCAACAACAATGTACGGGGCAGAAACATGGAACATGAGAGAGAAAGAGAGAGGGAGTTTGAATGTGTTTGAGATGAAATATTTGAGAAGTATGATAGGGGTTACTAAGCTAGATAGAGTGAGAAATAAGAAGGTGAGGAGGAGAACAGGGGTGAAAAGGGAGATGGGAGGTAGGGTTGATGAAATAGTATTAGAATGGTTTGGACACATGGAAAGAATGAGTGAAGAAAGATTAGTGAAAGAAGTGTGGAAGGCGGAGCTGGAAGGAGTGAATATGAGGGGGCGTCCTAGGATAAGATGGATGGATGGGGTGAAAGGGGCTTCACAAAAGAGAGGAATGTCTGAAGAGGAAGGACGGGAGAGGACAGAAGATAGGGGTGAATGGAGAAGGGTTATGTATAGATGAGGCTGTGATGCATGAGTGGGAGGGGGTGGGGGATGGGGGTGAGGAAATATGTATGAGAAAAATTTTGACGCAGCCCGAAGGGATTTCTTCCCGTATTCTCCTTTCCTGCATGAGGGAACGGAGAGGGGGGGAGGGTCACCGAATTTATAAAGCGGCCTTGCTGTGGATGTGCTGTGTTTTGCGACACTGCTTCTGACCCAGGGCAGTGGACAGGATGCAGGGATGACCCATCATCTAGGAGGTGCCAAGATAGGAGAGAGGGAGGAGGGTGGAGGGGAGTGGAATATGTGGGAAATGAAATGGGTGAGAGTGACTTCTATCCCTTTTTCTTTTTGGCTACTCCCCGTGTAAGGAAAAAAAAACTTTGGTATATGTATGTATGTATGTATGTATGTATGTATGTATGTATGTATGTATGTATGTATGTATGTATGTATGTATGTATGTATATATATATATATATACATATATATTCATATATACATACATACATATATATACATATATACACACACACACACACACACACACACACACACACACACACACATATATATATATATATATATATATATATATATATATGTATGTGTGTGTGTGTGTTTGTGGTGTGTGTGGTGTGTGTGTGTGTGTGTGTGTGTGTGTGTGTGGTGTGTGTGTGTGTGTGTGTGTGTGTGTGTGTGTGTGTGTGTGTGTGTGTGTGTGTGTGTGAATATGTATATAAAAATATATATACATATATAAATATGTTTATATATTTTTTATATATAAATGTATATATATATATATATATATATATATATGTGTGTGTGTGTGTGAATATGTATATATATATATATATATGTGCATATGTATATGCATATGTATATATATCTATGTATCTACATGTATATATATATATATATATGTGTGTGTGTGTGTGTGTGTGTGTGTGTGTGTGTGTGTGTGTGTGTGTGTGTGTGTGTGTGTGTGTGTGTGTGTGTGTGTGTGTGTGTGTGTGTGTGTTTGTATATATACATATATAAGGCAAAGGTGGAGTATGCCGACAGGAGACCTTTTGGTCTATATCTAGGTCGGATGCGAAAAAATATAATAATAAAAAATAAATAGATAAACGAATAAATAAAAACTATACTAATGTAAATAATAAATAATAAAGTATATATATATATATATATATATATATATATATATATATATATATATATATATATACACAAATATACCAAAGATTTTCTTCCCCCTTACACGGAAGGTAGCCAAAAAACAAAGGCATAGAAACCACTCCCATCCATTTCAACCTCTACATACTCCACTCCCCTCCACCCTCTTTCCTCCCTTTTATCTTGGCTCCTCTAGGATGACGGGTCACCCCTGCATTTTGTCCACTGCCCTGGGGCAGAACCAGTGTCGCAAGACACAGCACATTCACAGCAAGGCCGCTGTATTTATTAGGGGACCCCACCCCCCTCTCCGTCCCCTCATGCAGAAAAGGAGAAGCCGGGGAGAAATCTCTTAGGGCTGCGTCAATTTATTTCTGATACGACACCCATCGTCCATCCACTCCCCGTCATGCATCACAGCATCAACCCTACACAACTCTTCTCCATTTACCTTTATCTTCTGTCCTCTCTTGTCCTTCCTCAACAGACATTCCCCTCTTTCCCAATGCCCCTTATACAACATCCATCCATCTCATCCTAGGTTGCTCACTCAAGTTCACTTCTTCCACCTCTGCCTTCCACACCTCTGTCTTTCCTCACTCATTCTTTCCATGTGTTCAAACCATCCCAATACACTTTCATCAACCCTATCTCCCAACTCCATTTCCACCCCTGTTCTCCTCCTTATCTCCTCATTTCTCATTCTATCTAGCCTAGTAGACCCTGTCATACTTCTGAGACATGTCATCTAAAAAACATTCAAACTCCTTCTCTCTTCCTCTCTTATGTTCCATATTTCTGTCCCCAAACAGTGCTGTCGGCACGATTACTCTTGCATACAATCTACTCTTGGCACCCATTCCCAAATGTCTATTTCTTATTACACTTTTTAATCCCCCAAGGCATTTGCTCACTTCTCTCGATCTACATTCTATCTCCACCCCCACTCCTCTCTTTCCTGCCACATTCGCACCAAAGTCTCTAAAACTAGCCATTTCCTCCAGTCTCTCTCCCTTAATACTCACTTCCAGTCTGCTGCCACATTCTCCCATTGTACATCTTATCACCTTACTTTTACCCACATTTATCTTCAACTTCCTTCTTTCGCACTCTTTCCCAAACTCTGTCACTCACTCTTTCAATCCTGCTACAAGCGCAGTGTCGTCAGCAAACAATAAGTGGCGTATCTCCACTTCTCTTTATTTTCTTTAACCATCTCTAATCCCTGACCCACTACCCTTGCATTTACCTCTCGCACCACCCCATCCATGTATAGATTAAACAGCCGGGGCGACATCACACATCCCTGATGAAGTTTCACTTTTACCTCAAACCCCTCACTCTCTCCATTTCTAATCCTAACACAAGCTCTACTACTCTCGTAAAAACTCTTGACTGTTCTTAAAAGCTTTCCTCCTATCCCATATATCTGCAGTACCTCCCACAGTGCCACAGTGCCTGTCTACCCTGTTATAAATATTTTTCAGATCCATAAAAGCCCCAAAAACATCCTTACTTTTTCCTATAGCTTTCTCACATATCCGTCTTACCACAAAAATCTGATCTACACAATCCCTACCTGTTCTAAACCCACACTGTTCCTCACCAATTACTCCCTCTGTTCCTCTCCTAATCCTCTCAATCAAGACTTTCCCATAAGCATTCCCAACTACATTTAACAATCTGATCCCTCTGAAACTACTACACTCACACTTGTCCCACTTTCCCTTGTAAACTGGAACGATACAGGCATTCCTCACTCCGGTACTCTACCCTCTCTTAAACAAACATTAAATAACCTGACCAGCCAGTCCACCATTACTGTACCTCCTTTCTTCAGGCTTTCTGCATGGCATCTATCTAACCCAGGTGCCTTAACTCCTCTCATAATTTTAACAGCTGCCTTCACTTCATCTTTTTATTATTTCTCCTCCGTTTTCTTCAATCATTACGATAATTTTCTTTGCGCTTCTATCTGCAACTACCTTTCCTTCCCTATCCTCCTTCACATTTAGCAACTCCCTAAAATACTCTTCCTAATTTCCTCTCAGTGTCTTCTTTTCCATTATCATCTCTCCATCTGCACCTTTTGCCTTATCTTCTCTACTTGATTCGCCTCCTCTTCCTCTCATATTTTCTTTCCAATTTTTTTTTTACTATTCAATTTTTTCTGTCATACTCTTACCCCATTTCACATCTGCTCTCCTCTTTGTCTCCTTTATCTTATACTTTACGTCTCTTCTCTTTACTTTGTACCTCTCATATGATTCCCTCGTCCTAATTTGTAACTACTCTTTGAAAGCCTGCTTCTTCTCTTCTACACCCTTATTCACTTCCTCATCCCACCATTCACAACCCTTACTTTTATTTCCTCCCATCCTCCTTGTTCCTCACACCATATTTGCACACCTTATGACTCCCTCCTTGAACCATCCCCATTCCTACTCCACTCCTAGTTCTACTCAAGTCTTCATTCCCTCTCACTCCTCTCTAAGCTTCTTCTTATACTCCTTACCCTTTTCTTTCACGTTTAAGTAGTTCACTAAGTAATTCCATGTCTTCTGCCCATTTCCTCTTTCTCCACCTATTCTCCATTCTCAACTTACATTCCACCAAAAAATGATCTGATATTCCCCCACTCTCATATGAGGGAATGTGTTATATTCAAACGACTATTTTAGCTTAGTATTTGTAAACGAAACACCTTAAAGTGAATTCCAAGCTGAAACCTGTGTAATGTCTAGGGTGAACTTACTACTGTAAATATAATAAGAGAAAAAATTAAAAGGTATATAGAAAAAATCAAAGTTAAAATAACAGCAGGCCCTCATACTTGGCATCCAAGAATCTCAAAGGAAATGAAAAATGAGATTGTTGCTCCATTAGAAAAAAAAAGCAATCATATCCAGAGATGTTTCAGTAGAATGGAAGCTAGTTAACGTAACTCCCATACTTAAAAAAGGTGACAAAAACAAATCAAATAACTACAGGCCTATAAGCTTGACTTCAATCATAGAAAAAATAATGGAAACTATCATCAGAGATATTATCGAACATCATTTAGAAAGTAACTATTTGATAAATGATAGCCAGTATGAATTCATATCGAATCATGACAAAAGAAACAATATAGATTTAATATGCCTAGACTTTGCAAAAGATTTTGATACTGTCCTACGAAAGACTATTTACTAAATTAGTCTCACACGGAATAAGAGGTAGCCTATTAGGTTGGACTAGTAATTGGTTGAACGATCGAAAACAGAGAGTTGTTCTAAATGACAAAACTTCTAGCTGGAAAAATGTTACGAGTGGAGTTCCTCAGGGCTTCGTTCTTGGGTCACTTCTATTTATAGTATATATAAATGATATAGGCCATTGACTGAAATCTATTGTCTCCAAATTTGCTGATGATACAAAACTGTGCGGAATGACAAATGACCACTTAAACCAATCATATATTCAAGAAGATTTAGATAAACTACAGCAATGATCTGAAAAGTGGCTAATGAAATTTAACACAAGTAAATGCAAGGTTATGCATGTAGGTAAACATAATAGTAGATACGATTACAAGTTATTTGGAAATTTGTTAACAAAAATTGATAGTGAAAAAGGATCTCGGCGTAATTATCAGTAACGATCTCAAATCATGTAAGCAGTGTATTTCAGTTTCTGAGAGAGCAAAGAAGATTTTAAAACTGATTGCGCGATCTTTTGACCTCAAAAGTCCATCTCTCATTTGGAATATGCTGTTTCCGTATGGTCACCGAATCTCATTAAAGATATTGACAGACTGAAAAAAGTACAACGGCGAGCCACAAAACTGATTCCAAACATCAAAATTAATCATACGAAAATCGACTAAAACACATGAATCTGTTTTCACTAAAAAGACGTAGATTAAAAGCTTACTTGGTACAGGTCTTTAATATTCTAAAGGGAATTGACAACATAGAAAGTGACAAAATTTTCACAAAGAATGAGAATCCGACAATAAATAATGGTCTCAAACTATCAGGAAATAGACTTAATTTGTAAGTGGGTAGAAACAACTTTGCCAGCCGTGCAGTTAATGAATGAAATAAACTTCCTGCAAAGGCAGTGCAATGTAGTTCAGTTCTAACTGTCATGCCTGCCATTTATTTTACATTATTTGTTTGCTATTATTTGTCTGTTTATTATTGTTTGTTTGATTATCATTATTACTTATCTCTCAATTTATTACTATTTACTATTTACCTGTTGTTTATCATTTAACTTTGCCTGTTTATTTATTTCATTTATTATTATCTATGTTATAATTTTTATTTATTATCATTTATATTATAATTTTTTTTTATTTACTTATCTATCATTAACATCATTATTTTTCGCATCCGACCTAGTTATGGACCAAATTACGTTACATTTAAGAGGGGGTAAAGGAGAGGTTCAATGAAGATGGCAGAAAGGATGGAAAGTAAAAATTAAGCCTGATTTTAATCTCGTCAGTAAAACTGTTTCTGGGTTTTTTCCATTGATACATTTGTTTTGTCTACTTTAATTTTTGATTACATTTTCATTTTTATAATGAAATGTATGTTTTATCATAATTCACTTGTATATCTACTCTTTTAATTTCATCCCTATTGCACCCCGTTGGTACCGAGGGAAGTTATAATCCATCTCACACTATGCCCCGTACATCGTCTCTCACACCTCCCCTCTCCTTCCTTCCTACTTCCCTACACTCCCCCTCTTCTCCCACTCTCCCACCTCCTAATCCATGATGGACCCTCCAAATTCTCTATTAAGTTTGCTCAAATGTCACCCCCCCTTTTCACACACACACACACACACACACACACACACACACACACACACACACACACACACACACACACACACACACACACACACACACACACACACACACACACACACACACACACACACACACACACACACACACACACACACACACACACACACACACGCACGAACGCACGCACGCACGCACACGCACACTCACACACACACACACACACACACACACACACACACACACACACACACACACACACACACACACACACACACACACACACACACACACACACACACACCTCTCATGGCGCTGTGGTTAGAGCTCTGGCCTGCCACTACGGAGGTCCGGGTTCGACTCTCGCCCGGGGCTGAAATAATATCAGTATCGCAGCGCTGAGGGGTGTTACTCCAACTCTCGTGGGCGGGGAGTTGGGGGTGTGTGTGTGTGCAAGGTCATAGCATTACCCATAGATCGGACTTACGAGCTCTGAGCTCTCTTCCAGGAGGGAAATAGCTATCGATCACGAGTCCAACACGTGATCCAAAGACCAAGTGAACACACACACACACACACACACACACACACACACACACACACACACACACACACACACACACACACACACACACACACACCACACACACACACACACACACACACACACACACACACACACACACACACACACACACACACACACACACACACACACACACACACACACACACACACACACACACACACACACACACACACACACACGCGCTGGTGGCGGCCTGATTGTGTCTGCTACACCCGAAGGACTTTGAGAGCTGCAGCCGCCGCAGAGAACTCTTCCGGTTTTTCTGGCGGCCAACTTGGGTGACGCACCAGGCTTTGCAAGAACAGGCACAAAACCCTCACTAAACCCCCTTCCTCCCTCCCTCACTCATTCACTCCATTCCTTCTTACCTACCCTCCTTACACACACCATTTCCCCCTCCATTCCTCCTTACCTACCCTCTTTACATCCTTCCCTCTCTCCCTCCATCCTTCCCTCCCTCCCTCTCTACCTACCTCCATTTTTCCCTCCCTCCCTCCCTCCATTCCTCCTTACGTACATCTCTCTTTCGCTCCCTCCCTCCCTCCTTCCCTGCCTCTCTACCCCCATTCCTCCTTACGTACATCCCTCTCTCCCTACCAGTCTACCTACATTCCCCTCCCTCTCTTCATTACTCCTTGCCTACCCACCTTTCATATATCTCTCTCTCCCTTCCTCCCTGTCTACCTACTTTCCTTTCTCCCTACCTCTCTCCATTCCTTCTTGCCTACACTTCTCACATTCATCCCTTCCTTCCTCCTACCCACCTTCCTCTTTACCTACCTCCCTCTCTCCATTCCTCCTTGGCTACCCTCCTTACGTACATACATCCCTCCTAAATTTACCTCCCTCCCTCCCTATCTTCTTTCCTCCCTTACTACCTACATTCGTACCTACCTACTTCCCTACATCTTCTCCTTCCTTTCATCCTACGTCCCTCCCTCTCTCCCTCCTTTCGTCCCTCTCTACCTTCCTATTTTGTCTACAAACACCAAAAGTAACAGTATATTGAGTTATTCTTTTAACGACCTTACTATATAGATAAGCTCATTTCCTGCGCAATGCTTTCTCCTCTTGTTGAGCGTATTCTCTCTTTACGATGCGCGTTCTTCTCCTGCATAGGTCATCTTATTTCTGCGCAATTCACTCATCACCTTAGCCAAAACTTTCCCCATTTGTGCAATATGTTCTTCCCCTGCACTACGCGCTTTCCCCCTGCGCAACAAGCTCTCCCCCCTGCGCAAAGCGCTCTCCCCCATGCGCAAAGCGCTCTCCCCCCTGTGCAATGCATCATTACTTTCCCCAAAACTTTCTCCATATGCACAATGTCTTCTCCTCCTGCACAACGCTCTCTTAACCTGCGCAATACGCTCTCTCATTGCGCAGCGCAGTCCTTCTGTGTGAGATTGCGTAAAGAAAAGCGTGCCGCGTCCCATCTACCTGTTTCTGTTTTGTGCCGTAATTGCCATGATTTCAGTTTGGAGTTTCTTTCCGGACGGTTTTCAATGACCACCGAGATTGCTTAGTTCTTCCCGCTCCTGTGCGAGGCTAGTGAAATAGGGTTCAAAGAGATTTTTTCTATAATAATGGGTAATGAAGTTTCTGATAGCTTTACAAAAATATTATTAATACACAAGTATGTTATGATGTAGAGCGAACGTGTGTTCTCGCCTAGTGCTATCGAAGTACTAACGCCACACATGGCGTTAAGCAAGTCCATTAGCGGGGGTGTAAATCCATTAGCGGGAATCCACTACATGGTCCCACGCAATTACACACCTATACACATTTATTCAATATTGCAAATATAATAAACTTGACATGTATACACTATATAGCTCGGCCACCATCTCTCTGTGCCCTCACCGAAGAAACAACATTCGTGGGAGGGAGCCGATAAACACAAGATCACGTAAAATACGACAATAGAGAAAAGACATACATATACAGGGGCATGATAGACAGAAGACATGAAAATATACTGGCGCCAGTAGGTAAAATTTGGAAATAAAGAACATGACCTAAATTGCCTAGCGTTCTGGGCATGATACAATACACACATGAATTACGCAGTAATACATAGTACAAATGAGAAAATACACAAGACCCATACATTTGGATGACAATTACAAAGTAGTTATTGAAAAACACAGATCACATCCCCCTTGGTTATGCCAAGCATTATCGAGGTTGCATATAGTTATTTACATATTTTACAACATTAATAGATAGCGGTTACAATGGTAAAAGGTGCACAACAACACATGTGTACACAATAGTTTCACTCGACCATCAAGGCACTGTACCTTGTGAGCGTAGATGATACGAGTGATGAACAGGGGTGACATAGTGAAAACATTGGGCTCTGGAGGAGGCCGGATAAATGCAGGTATGGGTACCTGTGTTTTCTTAAGTCTATCAGAATGCAGAACCTCACTAAGTCCCTGAGATGGGTAAAAATCATGAACTTATTGAGGTAAAGCCTCTACGTTACCAGAAAAGACCAGTAAATTTATTGTTTAGGTTAGACTGGTGCTCAAGCATTTGTTATACATGATCACAGGTGTACCCTTACTATGTTGTTTCTTTATCATGTTTGAACTAGAATCCTGAAGTTTCCTTTTGACAGAATCATAAATGGTGTGTAGTGTATGACCCTGAAGTTGACTGTGATCATCAGAATTGTAAAGAGTACGGATAGGACTATCCAAAATGTCTTTCCAAGATTCCTGCAGATCACTAACAACGTGCCTTAGGATGTCAAATGTTTTCCTATTTGTCCACTCCATCGGACTGTTCAAGGAGGGATAATAAGCAGTTACAAAAGTCTGGGTAATGTTGTATTGCTTGCAAATATTGGCAATTACCTCATTCTTAAACTCAGTCCCATTATCGATAAGTAACAATGAAGGAGTCGTGTAAGGATAGAAAAAATCGGAAACTAGAGCATAAGCAACAACTGGAGCAGATTTATCACACAAGGGAGCCAGTATCACAAAATGGTTAAAGTGATTAATGCATACAAGAACTTACACTGAGCCTTGAATGCTACGGTGTAATTACAAGAGATCAACTGCCACAGCGTCGAAGAGACGAAAAGGAGTAGGATATTCTAGGATAGGGGAAGTGTGAGTAGAATCTTTGTTCTGAGCACAAGACTTGCACTGGGCTACATGAGCGGCAATAGCTGAACGCATTCTAGGCCAATAATATCTCTTGCGAACCATACCCAGAGTTTTGTCACGACCTGGGTTACCTGCTTGAGGGGAATCATAAGGAAGAGATAAAAAAAAAAAAAAAAAAAAAAAAAACAGGGACTAGGGACTCAGGAATCCCTAACTATGCCAAATCTTGCTCGAACGCATTCACGTTACGAGTGAGAACACTGTCTTGCAAAGAGAATTGAGACAGAGGTACAGGTAGTTTTGGCAAGGTAGCATGATCGCCATATTCTAAGGCGTAAATGACAGCAGACCAAACAGGGTCCTCATGTTGAGCTTTAGCTAAATCTCGCAGGGAGAAGTTGTGAATTACTGCAACAGTACATTTCGCAAAAGTGCATCAGCGACATTGTCTGCACGTCCCGGGATATGCTAAAGGACTGGATTGAACTCCTCAATAGTAAGAACCCATCTGGTTAGGCAGTCTGAAAGATTTTTGCCCTTGAAAAGTTGTGTGACAGTAATGTGGTCTGTGTAAACAGTGATAGGATAGCCAAAAATTATATAACGAAAATGATTTAGAGCCTATACCACTGCTAAAGCTTCCAGATGTGTAGCAGAGTAGCGAGACTAAGAATAATTGTGTATGCTGCTAGCATATGCAATGATATGTGGGCGACGACCATCTACTTGCTGCATTATGACAGCTCCAATACCCAGTCGTGGGCGTTGCGATAAGTAAAGCGATAATTTATCGCAAGACCGGAAAAATTTATCGCTTATATTTATAGCTTTCAAATTTCTCGCGATAAATCCAGCGATAAAGTAAAAGACGAAAAACCGTTACGGCGGGAGGTTACAGGCTCATTGCTACGTGGCAAACAGATTTCGGGTCCTTTAGTCTTTTATTAAGTAATATATGGTGTTTTAAGTGTAAAAAAGATGTTTTTAAATACATAAGTAGCAAAAATAGAGTATTTTTATTTATCGCAGGATTTATCGCTTATCGCTTTAAGGTATCTTGGAAATTTATCGCTTTATCGTTATAGGACTTAGCGGAACAAATATCGTTTTATCGTTATCGCTTTATCGCTGCCCACCACTGCCAATACCTAAACCAGAACCATCAGTGCAAATTATAAAAAGAAGACTATAATCTGGAAATGCCAACACAGGCGCCTGATGAGCATGATGCCACTGGAAGGAAGAATAATTTTTGAGGAGACGAATAAGAGGTAATGCAATAGTATCCTGCCAAACCTGGGAAAGCGCGTGTTTGGTCAATCGTCTTAGGTGTAGGAAATTCCTAACAGCTATGATCTTATCCTGTGTAGTATAAATGCTATCTTTATCTACCACATGACCTAAGAATTAGATGCTGGACTTAAATAATGAACATTTGGGTAAATTGAGCTTCAACCCAGTTTCAAGAAAACGTTGCAAAATTAAAAATAACTTATGGAAGAAACTTTCCACATCCTTGGAAACTAGAATCAAGTCATCCAGATACACAAAAAGTCCATTACCCACTAGGCCATGAAATTTTGAGTTAATAAGGCGCTGGCATGTTAAAGGAGCATTCCGTAAACCTATGTGGCAACAGAAACTTTCAAAATGACCTGACGGAGCCGAGAAGACCATGATCATACGAGAGATTTCTTCCAAAGAAATCTTCCAAAAGCCAGCCTTTAGGTCCAAGGTGGTGAACACTGTGTTATCTGTTCCTATGGACTGAAGAAGATCACACAACACAGGCAAAGGGTAATGGTCGGGAACTGTGACATTGTTGACACGTCTATAATCCACAACAGGGTGGAATGATTCATTCTTCTTGGGCAGAAGAAGGAGCGGGGAGTTCCACTCGGAAAGGGACTCTTGGATGACACCTTCACTCAGCAACTCGTCAACTAGATTCTGGGCTACAAGTCTACGAGAACGAGGCAAATTGTAAGGTGTGTAGACTGGACGCGCCCCTGATTTAAGATAAATGCAATGGGCAACACAATCCGTAACTCCTAGTTGGTCCCCAGGTATGGCCAGAGCTTGACGATGTGTCACAAACAGTTCAATGGGACGGAAAATCAATATTTCTTACATATGTCGCATACTGAGAGACTAAATGAGCTATGTCACTTGCATGTGCAGACGATTAGATATAAGCTGCTATGATAGGAGGTGAATTCTGGACAGTGTCAACATCAACGCCATCAAAAAATCCCAAATTAATACCAGAAGAGAGTGTGATGGAGGCACCAGTAACACTAGTTATCAGTGCCGTGGTAACATGGTTCTCACGAACAGTGGAAGGAATTCCCTTTAAGGAAAGATGTCTAACACGAAGAAAGTCGGGTTGATATAAGACCTTAGAACCAATTGGAGCAACTGAAATGTGCACCGGGACTCGAACTACACTAGAAGGACGAATATAGTGCTCGCCTACATCAACATCAGCACAAGAAAGTACAGCTTTGAAGTGTTGGAAGATAACTACCTGGTCAGACCATGCACAGAGGGTGAGCTATGTATAGAAACTGGCCTGTCCATTGCAGAAATGACATTGTTGCCGAAAGTAACTATACGGTGGCTAGGAGATATATCTATGGCGTGAGTTGTTAAAGTCTTAAAGCCTGAGAGAAAATCACACATGAGTATGAATCAAGAAACTATGCAAAGTTAACATGAAACACTCTAACATGGGAAGAAAACCTTAAGGGAGTGCAAATAGATTCAAGAATAGACATGGGAGAGTTTTGTACAGCTTGCAGAGCACTACAACAAGGTATAATGGTACTTTGTATAAATCCTGGAGAGCAGAATATGCTTTGTCACCTATAATACAGGAGTATGCTTAGAATTTCGCTAATGAAGCCTACATAAGAAACAGAAAACACTAGAATGATCCATTATATTACAATACATGCATGTAAGCACGGTAGATATAAATGGCGATGAAGGAGTACTCTGCTTAGGTGTCGAAGACAGAGGAGCTGATGGAGGAGTAGGAACTTCCGGACTCTGCTGTGAATGACTAGATAGTTCAGGCGCCAGCAAGGCACGATGGGGCAATTCTTTTAACTTTTTAGAAAGCTTTGTTATAAATGTTAATAAAATAGAAAAAATAGAAAAAGCAACCCTTTGTTCATATGGAGCAAGGAACAAAATGTAGAATAGGTACTCCAAAACAAGTCGTAGTCTATCTAATATAATAAAAGTTTTATCTACCCACTATGAATATATCAATGAATCTAATGCTTAAGAGGCCACCGTACAAGTACGCATAAATTTTTCAATGTTCACAGAGGAAGAGAGTACGTCAGTTAACCTGAAGCACCAGAGAAAATTATGACCTACCAGATTTGAATAAAACATCCTAAGAAAATTCGTCCTGAAGGTGGCGTAATCATAGTTTAAAGCACTAGGGTTGAAACATGAAGTTGACATCATTTCAGAGGCTAGTGAGTTAAGTACAAGTTGAGACCTTACAAAATAAATTTTATCTGACGCTGTAATGATTTTAGTGTTGATGATACAATCCTCACATTGTTGAATAAATGCAGATGCTGAACAATTAGGATCCTCACCCGAGAACTTTATAACGGAGGGGTCCTGGTGTAATAGAGTAGCAGTGGGAGGAGCCATATCTGCAGCTGCCAAATGGTCACCATATAAAAATGAAGAAACTATGTCACTTGACTTATTGAGATGATCACTGGCAGATATAGGGACAAGAATGGTTCATCCGGTTCTGAGTAATATGTATATAAAATAAGAAATACATTACGCACAGTCCAGGGATCAAACACACATGAACGGTGGCGTCGTCTGCTTGGAGAGGGATATTTGCGTCCTTTCTTACAAAGACAGGACAGGGGACCACCGAATGTAGGGATTGGCTGCCAATCAACAGCTACGTATGTGATCCTGGCTCACCACATCTGCAAAAGCATGGTGTTATAAAAAATATATATAAAAAGTCACTATTACCTAAGTGAAATTAGCATCGGCATAGAATACGAAGAATGACAGAAAGCATAAATACCAAGGAAGGGGTAACCATGTGTCATAATATACATTAATAGTAATATATAGACAATATGTCGGATAATATCAACACGCCAGCTATGAAATCCCACATGGAATCGGAACACACTACTCACCCGACAACATTCACATGCACAATAGGGGTATTACTGGAATTACTGCAAGAGAACGTTGTGAAATCTCATAGCATACTAATGATAATAGTCTGAGACAATGTTAAGGTAGTTAGTGGCAAAGAGATGAGCTTAAACTCGGTGGCAAAATGATACTAGACGATTTTCAACAAGCAGTCCACAAATCAATATTTTGCACTTCCGCAATAGTATATATATTTTTTGCAATCGCATGCACTGCAGTGTTTGTAGAAACCTAGCTGTATGAATAAGTGAGGGAAGAAAAAAAAAACATACTCGTCAAAAGACCCACTGAGTTCACTTGCGCACGAGTCCACTTTACTTGATCTGACGTGACGTGACCTGACCTGATTTAACCTAACCTAACTTCATTCAACCTTATCTAACTTAGTATGGCCTAATCTCACCTAACCTCACCCAAACCTAACATGATTTCACGTGACCTAACCTAATCTAACCTCTAACCTTACCTAACCTAACCTAACCTAACCTAGTCTAAACTAACCTAACCTAACCTAACCTAACCTAACCTAGTCTAAACTAACCTAACCTAATCTAACCTAACCGAATCTAGTCTAACCTAACCTAACGTAAATTAAACTTCATGTAGTGTACCTTAAATCTTGAAATCCGAACTACACCTTATGTGTAAACCTCCCAAAGTCATTCAGTTCTTTTATCGCTGAAGACTTATTGTTTGTCCACTCAAAAGATGGATGCCGATTATTTTAAACTTCCAGTCTCCCTCCAGTTAGCTATTCTCCCTTACTGCTTCTCTGACTCTACCTCTTCGGTGCGCCATAATTCCCAAGTATAGATGCGCCGGTTACGCGAACACACAGAGTCAAACCTACAGCCCACGCCCTTGACCTACATACTTGACCCTCACACTCGTTGAGTCGATGACGTCACACGACATAAATGACGTTATGTTACGATGACGCCACGTAACTATGAAGAAGCCGTGTGATGCCGATGACATTATGTGACATATATTACGTCATGTAACATCGACGACGTCATGTGACATCGATGACATCATGTGACATCGATGACGTCATATATTATTGGTGACGATATATAACGTCGATGAAGTCGTGTGACTTCGATGACGCCATGTGACATACGATGGAGTCGTATGACATAGATGATGACGTCGTGTGCCACCAATGGCGACAAAGGGGATGTATGACGTCACGTGGCATCGACTACGTCACATGTAAGTGCCGCCAAAATACTGCTATCGAGGTGATGTGACATCGAGCCAACGTGGTTAGTCAGAAGGAGGAGGAGAAGGAGGAGGAGGGTTTGGAGGAGGAAGAGGAGGAGGAGAAGGAGGAGGAGTAGGAGGAAGAGCAGGAGGAGGAGATCTGTTATTGGCCTCATGCTGATTATAATTATCTTATTTGCGGTGGTTATGTAGGTGAGGGCGGCCTTACAGACAAGAAGGAATAATCATGTCTGGGAGACACACGGAAATAGTAACTCAAAAAACATAGAAATAGAAATAAATGAATAAATAAGTAAATGAATACATAATAAAGTCAATAAATATATGAAAATCAAGTCTGATTGATAGAAGGACCCCACGGAAACCCAAGAGCGTGCATCTATGCGGATATATTGCAATGAAATACAGCATATATATATATACATATATATATATATATATATATATATATATATATATATATATATATATATATATACACATATACACACACACACACACACACACACACACACACACACACACACACACACACACACACACACACACACACACACACACACACACACAGTGATGAGTGAGGAGAATGGAGGAGAAATAAGGAAGGATGAGGTGAAGGCAGTTGTAAAGATGATGAAAGCAGGTAAGGCACCTGGTCTGGATGGATGCCATGCAGAATGTCTGAAAAAGGGAGGTTCAGTGATGGTGGACTGGTTGGTGAGGTTATTTAATGTTTGCTGGAGAGAGGGTAGAGTACCGGAGGACTGGAGAAGTGCCTGTATAGTTCCTCTTTACAAGGGAAAAGGGGACAAGTGTGAATGTAGTAGTTTCAGAGGGATTAGCCTGTTAAGTGTAGTAGGGAAGGCTTATGGGAGGATCTTAATTGAGAGGATTAGGAGAGGAACAGAAGGAGTAATTGGTGAGGAACAGTGTGGATTTAGGACAGGTAGAGGTTGTGTAGATCAGATCTTTGTGGTAAGACAGATATGTGAGAAAACTATAGGAAAGGGGAAGGATGTTTTTTGGGCTTTTATGGATCTGGAAAAGGCTTATGATAGGGTAGACAGAAAGGCACTGTGGGAGGTTATGCAGATTTATGGGATAGGAGGAAAGCTTCTGGGAGCTGTCAAGAGTTTTTATGAGAGTAGTAGAGCTTGTGTCAGGATTAGAAATGGAGAGAGAGTGAGTGGTTTGAGGTAAAGGTGGGACTTCGTCAAGGATGCGTTATGTCGCCCTGGCTGTTCAACTTATACATGGATGGGGTGGTGCGAGAGGTGAATGCTAGGGTAGTGGGTCAGGGATTGGAGATGGTTAAAGAAAATGGAGAGAAGTGGGAGGTGAGCCAGCTGTTGTTTGCGGACGACACTGCGCTTGTGGCAGGGTCAGAGGAGGGATTGAGGAAGCTGGTGGCAGAGTTTGGGAGAGTATGTGATAGAAGAAAGCTAAAGATAAATGTAGGTAAAAGTAAGGTGATGAGATGTACAAGGGGTGAAAGTGACAGTAGACTGGAAGTGAACATTAAGGGAGAGCGACTGGAGGAAGTGGATAGTTTTAGATACTTGGGTGCAAGTGTAGCAGGAAAAGGTGGAGTGAAGGTGGAGGTAGAATGTAGATTGAGAGAAGCGAGTAAATGCCTTGGTGGTTTAAAAAGTGTAATGAGGAATAGGAATCTGGGAATGGATTCTAAGAGGAGACTGTATGAAGGAGTGATTGTGCCAACAGCACTGTATGGAGCAGAAACATGGAACATGAGAGAGGAAGAGAGAAGGAACTTGAATGTGTTTGAGATGAGGTTTCTGAGAAGTATGATGGGGGTTACTAGGCTAGATAGAGTGAGAAATGAGGAAGTGAGGAGGAGAACAGTGGCGGTAAGGGAGCTGGGAGATAGGGTGGATGAAAGCGTATTAGGATGGTTTGGACACATGGAAAGAATGAGTGAAGAAAAACTAGTAAAGGAGGTATGGAAGGCAGATGTGGAGGGAGTGAACATGAGGGGACGTCCTAGGATGAGATGGATGGATGGGGTGAAGGGGGCTTTGGGGAAGAGGGGAATGTCGGTTGAGGAAGGACGGGAGAGGACAGAAGACAGGGGTGAATGGAGAATGGTTGTATATGGAAAATGTTGTGATGCATGAGGTGGATTGGACGGGGGAATGGGGGTGAGGTAGTGTGTGTGAGCAAAATTTGACGCAGCCCGAAGGGGTTTCTCCCCGTCCTCTCCTTTATATGGGGGGACGGAGAGGGGGGGTCGCCGACTTAATGAAGCGGCCTTGCTGTGGATGTGCTATGTCCTGCGACACTGCTTCTGACCCAGAGCAGTGGACAGGGTGCAGGGATGACCCGTCATCTAGGAGGTGCTAAGATGGGAGGGAGGGTGGAGGGGTGTGGAGTGTTTTCGGGGATGAAATGGGTGGGAGTGTTTTTGTGCCTTGTCCTTTTTTTGCTACCCCCCTGGTAAGGGGGAAAAAAGCCTTGGTATATGTATGTATGTATGTATGTATGTATGTAAGTCTTTCAATCTGCTTGACTACTACTTTACTAATGCTGATATTAGATAGTCTTCTTATCTTCATCCCCACTGATAATCAGATCGCAGTCAGGCACCTTATCTAACCTCATTAGTAAACACCGAGAGAAAATGTTTGTTAAATTTCTTACTCATTTTTTTTTTCTCCGATTGTATCATGATATTTTCATCGCTTTTAATTGGGCCTATTCTTTCTTTGTTTTTTGTTCTGCAGAGATGAAAGAAACCCTTTGGGTTGGATCTTGCTTGACTAGCAACCTTAATTTCATAGTTACGTTTCGCTGTACATGTATTATTTTTTTAATCAGCTTTGCAGTGTCGTTATATCTTGATCTAAGGTGTGTTTCCTCGTTTTTTTATTTTTACGTAAAGTCCTCTTTTCACTCCGATCTCATGTTTCAGTCTGTCCGTCATCCACTTGGGAGTCTTACTATTTTTCCGTATTGATTTCAGGAGAATAAATGTATTTTGTGCATTAAAAAATAAATCGGTTAGATTGCTATATATTTCATCCAAATCGCTGACCTGGCTATTGACCCCCAGCCCCAAAGTGACCTGACCTAAGGTATGCATATTATCCTCCGTGACCTGACCCCTAATTATGACCTGACCCCTGGTCATGCTCCAATCCTGACCGCGCCGATGATGTCCGAACCATCCGTATGACATTTCATATTCAATTCCAAATAGATTTTTATTTTGTCAAAGTTGGCTCTTCTGAAGTCTGGCACTTAGACGTTACTCGTACATTTTAATTCTTCCCAAATGATATCAAATCTTATTTCTTGATGATCGCTAGAGCCTAGAATATCTCCCACATTTACGTTACTTATTAGGTGCTCGTTGTTAATTAAAAGTAAGCCCAGAGTATTTTCTCTCCTCGTAGGATCGGTAATCATTTGTTTTAGGAAATTATCCTGCACCACATCTAAGAATTTTTCTGCTTCCTGATCTCCTACTAAAATTTCCCAGTCAGTGTTGCTATAATTAAAATCTTCCATGATCACAACGTTTTTTACTGGAACAAACCGCAAATTTCATGAATCAGGTCAGTCTGCTCAATGTTGAGGTTAGGAGGTGTATACAGGACACCAATAATAACTTTCTTATTCTTGCCTATAATCTCTACAAAAGTAGATCCGTACTGTCCTCTTCCTTGATTAAATTGTTGATAATACAGTTTTTTGTATTTTTAACGAAAAGTGCTACTTCTCCCCCACTCCTGCCAACCCGTTTCCTTGTGAAAAAACTTATATCCTTCTATTTCGATTTCCGGAAGGAAATGTTTATTAGTCATGTTTATCCAGGATTCAGTAATAGCTATAATATCAAAATTCTCTACGCATGCTTTAACTCGCAGCAAATCAATTTTGTTTATTACACTTCTGCTATTTGTATAGTAAACTTTAAGTTTATCCTCCCTCCACCTGCTTTGGTAATTCTTTTCACAGTCCTTCTCTGAGCTGTTTCGATTCCCTAAACTATATTCTGATATGTATATGTTTATGTCTGTATGAACACACACACACACACACACACACACACACACACACACACACACACACACACACACACACACACACACACACACACACACACACACACACAGACACACACACACAGACACACACACACACACACACACACACACACACACACACACACACACACACACACACACACACACACACACACAAACACAAATATATGTATATGTATATATGTGTATATATATATATATATATATATATACATACATATATATATATATATATATATATATATATATATATATGATTATTATTAAATATGAAATTGATAAATGGTACCTACAACGTAACGCGACCAACAAAGACTCTGACCTCATCAAAATCTTCAAGACTTTGATGCACTTGGATTACAGTACAGATAAATACATATCAAAGAAACAATCAAGAAATTTGTCAGACCTAACCAACCCCAAGATTTTCTCGACGTTGTCATTTATCATATAAACAGGAAAACCTCATCATCGTTCGTGAAAAATATACCTTCCATGAAAATCCGAGACCTACAAAGGAGTCATCTTTTGTATGAATAGTCGTGAAAAATAGGGAACTGCGTATCCTTGCCTTCTTCGTGTATATGATACACAACAGCAACAACACTTAGTAGAAGAATTACCCTCCAGATCCAAATTGGCACACCAAAAAATCACACTACCACATGCCACAACACCACTCTATCAAAGAAGATATTGGTGGAAAACACAAAAGTATTTGGAGAAGGACAGGATACCAAGCGCTTACAAATTATCAAGGCCCTTCTTATTAAAGAGAAGTCTCCAAAGTTTCACCTCCCCACGGAGTTCCATCACCGTACGGAGTTCCACCATCATTCCTCCCCCTTGATCATTTGTACGTGACCTCACCCTACACCGTGAACCCTCTTCCTATAATAAATAAACCATGTCATTTATTTTGATCAATATTACTTGAAAATGTACAAAAAGTACGAATTGTCGTGAATAGATTGGAAACGGGCCACTGTGTTTTATGATATATAGTATTTCTGTGCTTAACTCTACTCATAGATCTGCAGTTCGCAAAGTAAAGAGTATCAACAAGAATATCATAAAGTCGCTGTACGTTTTAACCATATATATATATATATATATATATATATATATATATATATATATATGTATATATATTTATATATACATATATATATATATATATATATATATACATATATATGTATATATATACATATACTGTATATGTATGTATATATATACATATATATGTGTATACATATATATATATATATAAAATATATACATATATATATGTGTAGATTTATGTGTGTATGTGTGTGTGTGTGTGTGTGTGTGTGTGTGTGTGTGTGTGTGTGTGTGTGTGTGTGTGTGTGTGTGTGTGTGTGTGTGTGTGTGTGTGTGTGTGTGTGTGTGTGTGTGTGTGTGTGTGTGTGTGTGTGTGTGTGTGTGTGAGTGTGTGTGTGTGTGAGAGAGAGAGTGTGTGTGTGTACGTGCGTGTAAGTAAAATCATAAACAAAGACGTCTGTGGAGAGGAAGAGAGAAGGAGAAAGGAATAGAATAATAAAAAAAAAATGTGTTGGTAGATATCATGAAAAAAAAGAAAGAAAAAATGATTGGTAATTTCCATGGTCTTATTTATGCC
>NC_134793.1:65655860-65658360 GCF_046742065.1 Oratosquilla oratoria | reverse complement strand
AGACACACACACACACACACACACACACACCAACACACACACCCACACACACACACACACACACACACACACACACACCCACATACATATATATATATATATATAGACACCCACAGACACACACACACACACACACACACACACACACACAGACACACACACACACACACACACACACACACACACACACACACACACACACAGACACACACACACACACACACACACACACACACACAGACACACACACACACACACACACACACACACACACACACACACACACACACACACACACACACACACACACACACACACACACACAGACACACACACACACACACACACCACACATACACACACACAGACACACACACACACAGACACACACACACACACACACACATATATATATATATATGTTTAATTCCAAATGTCATAAGGACACACACACACACACACACACACACACACACACACACACACACACACACACACACACACACACACACACACACACACACACACACACACACACACACATATATATATATATATATATATATATATACATATATGTATATATATATATTTATATATGTATATGTATATATATATATATACATACATATATGTATTTATATATATATACATATATTTATATATATATGTATATATATGTATGTATATATACATATATACATATTTACATATATATATATGCATATATATATATATATATATATATATATATATATATATATATATACATATATGCATATCTGGTCCTATATTTATCTACAATTAGACTGAAAAAAGAGTATAAACGTGGTTTTCCATTTCTTTTGTAAACTACTTTTCTTTCCTATTTTTTGACATATCATGTATGTTCTTGTTAGCATACATGTAATTTTTACACAATCTTATTTTCGAAAACAATTTAGAACCAAACTTATGGTTAGCAGTAACAATCTTCTCATTAGTACTGCAAACATTATTTTTATTTCTTTGCATACTGATATTTTTATTGTAACTTTCTAGCATGTGGTTTCACCTCTACTATTATCACTATTATCATTATAACTATTATCACTACTATGCTAATTCATATGCACAGTAAAAATTGCAGTTTATTTTCATGCTAATAACAGTATGAATGCACAAGAAGCACAGAGAGTTATTTAGTCATTTACATAAAAATTTACCAACTACTAATTAATTTAACATTTACTATCTTATAAATCTTTCTTTAGAACAGATGAGGCGTCCGATAACCGCCTGTCGCTTCCAGATGGTGACCTGAACCCGCTGCTACATGGAACGTGAGGTGGAAGTGAAGGTGGAGGTTGGGACCTTGTTGTACATGGCCGAAGCAAATGACTTTGCGAAGCTTTATTGATCGGAGCGACAGCCTGACACAGGACGGGAATGTTCTAACGAAACCGGACATGTAAACAGAATGATCATTAATCTCCTCAGCCCCCAAGACGACCACTAAACTATAACTGCACAATTACCGGACAGCGTCTACACAATAACCGGACAATAACTGGACAATTACCAAACAATAAGTGGACAATTACCAAACAATAACTCCAATATAACCGGACAATAACGGGGCGATATTTTTTACCTATCTAAGGGGTCACAGTCCTGTAGGTAGTGCGGAATGGATGGACAAAATTTGATATAAATTTACATCTCTATATGTGAATAAATTCGCTAGTGGACAGCGACATCAATCATACAATCTAAATAACCGTCGCGCAGAGGATTCGAACCACCGCCAGCGGGTGCTACGGACTCTCTTGAGTCTACTGGCGGTGGTTCGAATCCTCTGCGCGACGGTTATTTAGAGTTTACATCTCTATGTTTATTGTACATACACACTCATTTATCTATATAAACGTGTGAGTATATGCATGCATATACATATTATACACATACATATACATATACATATACATATACATATACATATACATATACATATACATATACATATACATATATATATACATATACATATACATGTTCATATACATATACACATACAAATACGTACACATATATCATACATTTATATTATTATATATTTACACATATACATATACATATGCATATAAATGTGCACCTATACCAGTATATATTAATATATATTTGGATCACTTCGCAATAAAATCATATTCTTAATGAAATATGTATACACATTTATACTCCTTCATTTCTATTTATGTTAAGGTTCCATATATTATTCCTGTGGTGTTCTCATGTCATTGTGATTCGATGTCTTCTTTCCTTTATGATCTGCAAAGAAAACCTAAACAGAAGAAATAAGTAACCGAAAAATAAAGTGAAACTTTTTGTTTAATGATGTCATCGAGCCGTTTACTATGCATGTAAAAAAAGGAAGAAAAAAATTACCAAAAACAGTAATTATTATAATAATAACAATATTAATCATACTAATAAAAGCAACAATATAAATCAAAATAATGAT
>NC_134793.1:65638360-65645860 GCF_046742065.1 Oratosquilla oratoria | reverse complement strand
AATGGTGAAGATAATGATGATAATTATAATAATGATAATATTGATAATGATGATGATATCGATAATAATTATTATAATGATAATGATGATGATAATGATGACAATGATAATGATGAGAATGATAATAATGATAATAATGATAATAATGATAATAATGATAATAATGATAATGATAATAATGATGATAATGATAATAATGATAATAATAACAATAATGATAAAAATTGTAATAATGATAATAATGATAACGATGATAATGATAATAATGATCATAATGATAATAATGATAATAATGATAATATATCAATGATAATAGTGATAATGACGATGATAATGATGATAACGATAATGATAGCAATTATAATAATGATAAAAATGATAATGGTTTTATAATAATGATAATACTTGTGATAAGAAATTACTATGATAATATTGATAATGATGATGATGATGATTATGATAGTGACAATGATAATAAAATATAATTACAATTATTACAATGGTGATAATAATGGCAATGGTGACAATGATGATAGTTATGATAATAAGTAATAACTAATGATTATTGTATGTTTCCGTTATGAAATTAATTATAATAAGCGGAACGCCTAATTGAGGGATGCAGTGACCGAGTATGTGAGATAGAAGATAAATAATAGAAATAGGTCATAAAAAGAAAATGAGAAAATAGAGAGAATAAGTCAATCAATACATTTAAATGAATAAATGATTACACATAGATGAAGAGAAGAGCAGTGGTAATTTTCCAAATTTAGCGAGATATAGAAATAACATAGAAATGCGAAACATAAACCCCAGTGAAAATTAATGTCAATAGCCAACGCCAGATATAAGTGTTAGTGATAATTATTGCTTCAAGTTTCATTGGCTGGAAACCAGCATCCCCACATTTGCCGGCAACGGTTCTTGGTCCCCGACCATAGATCTTACTTTTTTTTTCTGTTCCCTTTCCCTCTTGTTCTTCACTTCCTCCCTCATTCTACATCTCTCTCTCATTCCTTCTACTCCTCCTCTTCTTCTTTCTATTCCTATTTCTCTTTCTTTCTAATTGTGCTCCTCTTCCACTTCCTCCAACCCCTTCTCGGCCTCCTCCTCTTCCACATCCTCCTCCTCTTACTTCACATCTTCCTCCTTCTAACCTTCTTTCTCCTCATCCTCGTCTAGCTGCCCCCAATCCTCTTCCTCCACCATCAAATTCTTGCTTTCATCTTTATGCTCCACCTCCTCCTATTCCCCTCCTTCCACTCCCGGACTTGAGCCAAGTCGTGGTGAAGAAGATCTTGGGGCAGGTTGCCATCTTTCTCCCCAGAGCCCGTTCCCGTCCACTTCGGAAACTCCTCCAGGCAACGTTGTCGAAGTTCTCCGTCGAGGTTCCTCGTCGGCTCTCAGAAGGCTCTTGAGCGCGTGCATTCCTGTTGACGAGTTCGAGAGGGCGGACGGGGGTTGAGGGGTGGGCGATGGAGTGTCGATATTTGACCACCCGGGTAGGTAGTTATTTTTATGTCTCTCTGCGATTAGAAGAGCGCTTACCGGTGATTATAGATGCGAGGTTCGGTGCGGTTCCCGCTCTCTGAAGTACTTCGTGGGGAGGTACAGAGCATTCGACTTCACGCCGTGGTTCCGTGTTGAAGTGCTGGATTTTTTTTTTTTTTTTTTTTTTGGGAGGGGGGTACGAGGTCGTGGATTTAAAGTTCAAGTGTATAGTATTTTTATTTATTTCGTTTTCTTTTTCATGACACTCCTTCTACTTGCATCCACAGACGCTTCATTAGTTTTATTAAGTAATATTTTCCTATTCCTCATGAAGATAGTACGTGTGTTTAGTTTACATAAGACTTCTCCAGTGAGTTTGTGTATTCCAATAGAGTCTCTTCCTGTACCCTCCTCTCCCCCTCTCACTTCCCCTCCCTTCTTTCTACCCCTTCCGTTTCCCTTTTCTCACATTCGTGTTTTCCCTCTTCCCTTTCCCTTTGCCCTTCCCATCATTCATCCTCTCCCTCTTCCTTTTCCTTTTCCTTCTCTCCTCCATCTCCACCTCCTCCTCCCCCTCCTCCTCCTCTTCCTTCCCTCCCTCCTCATCTCTCTCTATCCCTCCATATTCATCCTTTTTCCTTTCCTCTTACTTTCCCTCTACGTCTTGCCATCTTCCTCCTATCTCCCCTTCCTCTCCCCCTCTCCCTGTTCATCACTACTCTTCCCTTTCCCTTTCCCCTCACTTTCCCTCTACGTCTTCCCATCCTCCTCCTACCTTCCCTTTCCTTTGTGACCTTCCCTATCACCCCCTTCCATTCTCTTTCCCCTTTCCTTCACTTTCCCTCCCCATTTCCCCATCCTTCCTCACCGCTCTCCCTATCCCTCCCTACACTTCCCTTTCCCTTTCCCCTCACTTTTCCTCAACGTCATCCCGACTTTTCCTACCTTACCATTCCTTACCCCCTCACCCCTCCGCCCCTCCTCCTTCTCTCCTATCCCCCCCCCCCTCGTCACCTGACCCACTCTAACCTACTTCAAGAACTCAGTTTGCTTTCCCACGATCCTCCTCATACAGACGGGTAACCCATTCAAGCCAGTACTGAATTTTACAGAGTTGGTTCTGGTTTTCTTTAGGCTAAAGAAACTTACTTTTGTAAAAAGATAAAAATAGATCAAGTTGTGTGTGTTTATATATGTATGTATGTATGTATGTATGTATGTATGTATGTATGTATGTATGTATGTATGTATGTATGTATGTATGTATGTATGTATGTATATATGTATGTATGTATGTATGTATGTATGTATGTATGTATGTATGTATGTATGTATGTATGTATGTATGCATGTATGTATGTATGTATGTATGTATGCATGCATGTATGTATGTATGTATGTATGTATGTATGTATGTTTCATGTATGTATTTATGTATGTACGCATGTACGCATGCATGTATGTATGTATGTATGTATGTATGTATGTATGTATGTATGTATGTATGTATGTATGTATTCATGTATGTATGCATGTATGTATGTATGTATGTATGTATGTATGTATGTATGTATGTATGTATGTATGTATGTATGTATGTATGTATGTATGTATGTATGTATGTATGCATGTATGTATTTATGTATATATGTGTATGTATGTATGTATGTATGTATGTATGTATGTATGTATGTATGTATGTATGCATGTATATATGTATGTATGTATGTATGCATGCATGTATGTATGTATGTATGTATGTGTGTACGTATGTATGTATGTATGTATGTATGTATGTATGTATGTATGTATGTATGTATGTATGTATGTATGTATGTATGTATGTATATATGTATGTATGTATGTACGTATGTGACTATGTATGTATGTATGTATGCATGTATATATGTATGTATATATGTATGTATGTAGGCCTATGTATGTATGTATGTATGTATGTATGTATGTATGTATGTATGTATGTATGTATGTATGTATGTATGTATGTATGTATGTATGTATGTATGTATGTATGTATGTATGTATGTATGTATATATGTATGCGCCATAGAATTAGCTATAATAAAACTAAATAATAATGACAAGAAGAAGAACGAGAAATAAAAAATGTATATATTTTTGCTTCGTTAAGTACCTTTCTTATTTTTAATCTTTTGCTTTTTTCTTCACTGTGCGAACTTTCTCCTTTGGTTTTTGGAAGCACCTCTTTAATGGACCTGTAATATATTTAATGTTTGTGTAATAGCCTTCTTTGCCAAGTGTAAATACATTCTCCTCTCACCTATAAATCCTTTCCCTATGTCATTACGTCTGCCTCTTTTAAGTGTCTATAAACAGCGTGGCCTACACGGTCTTAGGGTCTTCATGCGCGCCCGTTCTGCACACCCCGCAACATCTTGGAGTCAGAGGTCACTGCGTAATGTAGTACTAGTATGTGGATTTTCGTATCCGAGTGTGTGACCTTTTGTGAGGTATTGAATCTATATGAG
Source organism: Oratosquilla oratoria (assembly GCF_046742065.1). Taxonomy (NCBI): domain Eukaryota; kingdom Metazoa; phylum Arthropoda; class Malacostraca; order Stomatopoda; family Squillidae; genus Oratosquilla; species Oratosquilla oratoria. The sequence continues at coordinate 65,641,856 of NC_134793.1, read as the reverse complement.
AAATACACGGTCGGGCAAAGTCCTGTCAGTTATGGCAAAGCACTATTTTTTTTTTTTACTTCAGCTCCTACTATCCTCAAATTTCACCTTTATCATATGTATGACTCCACCTCTTGTGTTCAATATTTTCTCTAGGGATAGAAACGCTAGTTATTGCCTAGTAAATGCTAAAATCTCCTAGTTTGTGGGCCATGAAGTGGCGGACTCTAGCTCGTACAATTTTGTTTATGATTTCACGGTCGTATGATCACAGAGGATGGGCTTTCCCGCTGTAGTTAAAAGCCAAGCAAATTTAGTCAAGCGGTTTTAAGCCTGCATAAATATACATACAAATATATTCCTACACGTACAGCTAGGTTCTAAAATTCGACGACATTCTTGTGTTACCCTCACGTGCTAATAGATGAGTCTTTTTTGCGATATACATATGAAGTTGCAAGTAAGTCTGATAATTATAAGTATAAAGCTTTGAAAGTATTACTAAAATCAAGGAAGGCTATTGAGGTGCCGTTTATGATCATGTAGGAGTATGACGAGTTGCAAATAGGTTAAATTATGATAAGTATAAAACTAAAATACGGCAAAAATTATAGTGAAATATCTTTGCAGTGTCATATATGTAAAGGAAAATGTCGGCAAATTTTTGAACATGGGTACATAATATGAAATAAGATTAGCCAATACCATCACTTGCACACCACAAACACCTGAAAATGTGTTTTAGAAAATAAATGTCAAATTCTCGTCCGTAATCAAACTTTATAAATAAAACACCATCAATAACTGAAGATTACCCTGGGTATTACCTAAAGAAATTAAACAAAAAGAAGAAAAAAATAAATAAGTAGATAAATAAATAGATAAATAAATAGATAAATAAATAAATGAATAAATAAATGAATAAATAAATAAATGAGTACATAAGATAAATGCAAACCTTCTATCTTTAATCTCTAACTCTTTACTGCCCACAACCTACAACTCATATAGTTCGACAATCCTTTATTACTTGATCACAACGCGTATAAAGTTTTACTCATACTTTCTTTACTGCATACGAAGTCCATTGTGGGAAATTTGAAACTCTAGCCTGTGAGTCTGACATAGACCTATCTCGGCAAAGTATTTTATACTGATAACCTTCAATAAAATTCGAAATACTGTTTTCATAAGAGGATACATTCTCCCACAAAAAATAAAAAAGGGAAAAAAGATGAAAAGCAAAAAGATAGATGATTATGGAGACGAAAGTGATGATGATGGTGATGATTATGGTAATGATGATCATCGACGACGACATAAAAAAAAGAACAGAGGAAAATGAAAGAATAGGAGGACGACTATGAAATAAAAAGAGAAGAAGACGAAAAAGAAGAAAAAGAAGAAGAAGAAGAAGAAGAAGAAGAAGAAGAAGAAGAAGAAGAAGAAGAAGGAGGAGGAGGAGGTGGAGGAGGAGGAGAAGAAGAAGAAGAAGAAGAAGAAGAAGAAGAAGAAGAAGAAGAAGAAGAAGAAGAAGAAGAAGAAGAAGAAGAAGAAGAAGAAGAAGAAGAAGAAAAAGAAGAAGAAGAAGAAGAAGAAGAAGGAGAAGGAGAAGAAGAAGAAGAAGAAGAAGAAGAAGAAGAAGAAGAAGAAGAAGAAGAAGAAGAAGAAGAAGAAGAAGAAGAAGAAGAAGAAGAAGAAAACCACAAGTCTTCGAAATTTATAGAAGACTTTGGTGCGGACCAGAAGTCGTAAAGACAGCTCATAATACCTTATAACGGAATCTAATCATTCCCTTTATCAGGGATTTAAGTTTCACCATTTATTACGTATTGGTGAAGGCACAGACAATTTTTTAGTCATTCCTTTATTTACTCATTTGATATATAATCCATTCGTTCATTTCTTTATCTGTATATTATTTGATTTTGATAATTTATACCACCATTAATCTATTCACTTTCATATATATTCTCCTGTTCATGAATATATATATATATATATATATATATATATACATATATATATATATATACATATATATACATATATACTAGTATATATATATATGCATATATATATATATATATATATATATATATATATATATACATAAATCTGTATTTTATTTAACCTCAACACACTAGTTTTTATTTGCATTTTTGCTATAATCAGGGGTTCCCAGAGGATTCCACAGGAAATTCCCACAGAGATTTTCAGAGGTTACCCAGAGACTGTCCAAAGGCACCCGTGGGGCATCCCAGGAGTTTCCAGAGGCTTCCCAGGGGGGTTCGCGGACGTCCCGCTCTTAGCCAATCAGTTGTCTCCGTTGACGTGACATCACTGCTTTCGACCAATCATTTGTCTCCTTTGCTATAACGTCACCGCCTGTGCCACAGGCGGTGGCACAGGCGGTACGATCCTCGCCTTATATGAAGCAATCCACTCTGGCGGGGGTTCGAATCCCAGCAGATGAGTTTATTTCCAATTGTCAAAAATGACACAAACACTTGTCGGAAGATTAGCCTGCATAAAGGATTTGATGAAATACTGTACATACCAAGTTCCACCCGAGTGCCCTCGGCAAAATGATTAGTCCGTGAACTAATTCGTTCTGTTTTGAAGGGTCGCGGTGGCACAGGCGGTACGATCTTCGTCTTATATGAAGCAATCCGCTCTGGCGGGGGTTCGAATCCCAGCAGATGAGTTTATTTCCATATATATATATATATATATATGTAAGCGTTACATTACACAAAAATACAAAAGTTACACGTCACACAGATTGTGCTTGGTATAATCTGAAAATAACTCCAGATGGACCCCACATCACATAATTCACACATAAACACTAGTATCAAAAATAGCATAGCAATTGACATATATACATTAGAACATGTAAACCTGCTTAATAAAAATGCGAAGTTCCATTACAATTTAGTTACCCGTCGCCCGTAATACGAAAGATTAAAAGTGAAAAACTATAATACAAAAACGTATAATGCAATAATAAAACGAACGCAAAGAGAGTATATAAGAAAAATATAAAAAAGATGAGTGACCTACCAAGATGGACAAAATGTTCACATGCCAGGAAGCACCGCATACACCCAATAACTTAAAGGTGGTAAACACCACACAGCGTGTAATAACCAAGTGTTTGGGATTTGTCATATGTTTATTCTGTAGAATTTGAATCTATTAAAGCCTAAGACAGTGACGCTGGGGAGGAAGGCGGCTCTTCCAAGCGATGCCGAAGAGTCATATGATAAATAAAGGTACATCATAAACAGTCAAAATATTCAGCAGAAGTTAACTAATCCTAATCGCCTTGACATCCACAACCGACATCAGCGCTAATCAAGCAGAACCGACTCTTAACTGACTTCAAAGGAAATATATTTATAAGACGTGTCATGACTATGCATTAAGGCAGGGAATGCTATCAGATCGATTTATTGGGAAAGCATGCACAGGGACCCATTATATATATGACTCTAATGAATATCTTAAAAAA
>NC_134793.1:65620860-65625860 GCF_046742065.1 Oratosquilla oratoria | reverse complement strand
TACATGTTCTAAAGGGAGAGAGTGGGGGAATATCAGATAATTTTTTGGCGGAAGGTATATTGAGAGTTGAGGATAGGTGGAGAAAGGGGAAAAGGACAGAAGGTAGGGAGGTGCTTAGAGTGAACTGCTTAAATTAGAAAGAAAAGAAGGAGTACAAGAAGAAGCTGAGAGAGGAGTGGGAGGGAGTGAAAGATAGAGTAGAGCTTGGAGTGGAGAAGGAATGGGGATAGTTCAAGGAGGGAGTCATAAGGTGTGCAAAGATGATGTGTGGAACAAGAAGGAATAGAGGAAATAGAAGGGAGGGTAGTGAGTGGTGGGATGAGGAAGCAAAGAAGGGTGTAGAAGAGAAGAAGGGAACTTTCAAAGATTGGTTACAAATGAGGACGAGGGAATCATGTGAGAGGTACAAAAAAAAAAGAGAGAAGAAAAATAAAGCATAAGATATGAGGGGCAAAGCGGAGAGCAGATATGAAACGGGGAAGAGTATGGCAGAAAAAAATTAAAAGTAGTAAAAGAAATTGGAAAGAAATTAAGAGAGGAAGGTAGGCGAATCAAGTAGAGAAGAAAATATGAAAGTTGCGAATGAAGAGGTGGTAATGGAAGAGAAGTTAGTGAGAGGAAGGTGAGTGGAGTATGTTGGGGAGTTGCTAAATGTGAAGGAGGATAGGGAGGGAAAGATAGTTGCAGTGGGAAGTACTAACAAAGTGACCGTGATGAGTGAGGAAAACGGAGGAGAAATAAGGAAATATGAAGTGAAGGCAACTGTTAAGATGATGAGAGCAGATAAGGCACCTGGGTTGGACGGATGTCATTCAAAATGCCTGAAAAAAGGAGGTACAGTGATGGTGGACTGGCTGGTGAAGTTATTTAATGATTCTTTTAGAGAGGCTAGACTGCCGGAGGACTGGAGGAGTGCCTGTATTGTTCCACAGAGGTGGACGGAGTGAACATGAGGGAGCGACCTAGGATGTAGTAAAAGGGGCGTTGGGAAAGAGGAAAATGTCAGTTGAGGAAGGACGGGAGAGGACAGAAGATAGGGGCGAATGGAGAGTGCTTGTGTATGGATGATGTTGGGATGCATGAGAGGGAGAGAGTGGGGGGTGGGGGTTGAGGGAGTATGTATAAGAAATACATTTAAGCGGCCCAAAGGGATTTCTCCTCGTCTTCTCCTTTTCTGCATGAGGGGACGGAGAGGGGGAGGGGTCACCGATTTAATGAAGCGGCCTTGCTGTGGATGTACTGTGTCTTGCGACACTACTTCTGACCCAGGACAGTGGACAAGATGCAGGGATGACCCGTCATTCAGGAGGTGCCAAGATAAGAGGGACGGAAGAGGGTGGATGGGAGTGGAGTGTGTTGGAATGGGTGGGTTTGGTTTTTATGCTCCTTTCCTGGCTACCTCCCTTGTAAGGGAGAAAAATCCTTTGGTATATGTATATATATATACAGCCGCTCCTCAACTTACGTTTTAGTTACGTTCCGAACGGCCGAACGTAAGTTGAAAATGAACGTAAGTTGTTACTGTACTATACAACCGTAAATTCTATTACCGTATCTTATAAAACACCCCTAAATCATTAATTATACACATAACATTGTAAAATAATAACATTAATTTCAAATAAATTAAATTCAAGCAACATAAATTGAGATGGTGGAGGAGGAGGGGGATGATGATGAGGAGGAGGCAAGGCACGTTCAGTCTGTCGTTTGTGCCATGTAAACAATGAACGCTGCGTCATGCGTAAGTATCGTTTGAACTACGGAGAGCGCGCTAAACTAAAAAAATCAGTTTTTTTTTTTTTTTTTTTTTTTTTTACAATTTTTTTACAGTCAGTTCAAACGTCAAATCGAAAAAACGTAAAGCGAATGAACGTAAGTAGAGGAGCGTCTGTATATATATATATATATATATATATATATATATACATATATATATATATATATACATATATATATATATATATATATATATACATATATATATATATATATACACACTATGATAAAGTAGTAGCCTCTGTCCGTCTGTCTGTTTGCTTGTTTGTTCACGAACTTCTCCTAGGGTTTAGGAGATAGACCCCCCATAACCATATATATTATAATGTCCTATCACTCCAGGTACTTGGATAACTATATTTCATTTTAACCCCACCCCCCATTTTTTTTTCTTTTTTTATTAGGGATAAGAGTTAAAGTTAGATGGGGTATGGCTAGGTTAGGGATTATTCACGAACTCTTCCTAGGTTTTTGCAGATAGACCCTTATAACCATATATATTCTGAAACCTTATAACCTATGGTACTTAGATAACTATCTTTCATTTGTATGTATGTCTGTTTGTTTGTTTATTTGTTTGTTCACGAACTCCTCCTAGGGTTTTGGAGATAGACCCCCCATAACCATATAATTATATTTTGATACCCTATCACTCCCGGTACTTGAATAACTATATTTAATTTCAAAATAATATTTTGGTTAAGGGTTAAAGTAAAATGAAGTATGGTTAAGTTAGGGATTCTTCACAAACTCCTAGGTTTTTGAAGATAGACCCCTATAACCATATATATTCTGAAAGTTTATAGCCCAAGGTACGGATAACTATCCTTCATTTGTCTGTCTGTTTGTTTGTATGTTTGTTTTGCTCACAAACTCCTCCTAAGGTTTTGGAGATAGATCCCCATAACCATATATATTCTGATACCCTATCACTCCAGGTACTTGGATAACTATATTTCATTTCCAAAAAATATTATTTTGGTTAGGATTAAGGGTTAAAGTTAGGTAGGGTGTGGTTAGGTTAGGGATTATTCATGAACTCCTAAGTTTTTGCAGATAGACCCCTATAACCATATATATTCTAAAACCTTATAATCCAAGGTACTTGGATAACTATCCTTCATTTGTATGTCTGTTTCTTTGTTTGTCTGTTTATTCACAAGCTCCTCCTAGGATTCTGGAGATAAACCCCCATAACTACAGTATATATATAGTCTGATACCTTATCACTCCAGGTACCTGGATAACTGAATTTTATTTCCATAGAAATATTTTGGTTAAGTGTTAAAGTTAGGTGGGGTATGGTTTGGTTAGGGATTACTCACAAACTCCTCCTAGGTTTATGCAGATAGACCCTTATAACCATATATATTCTAAAACCTTATAACCCAAAGTGCTTGGATAACTATCTTTTATTTGTATCTATTATAATAAAGTAGTAGCCTGTGTCTGTCTATCTCTTTGTTTGTTCACGAACTCCCCCCAAAGCATATATATTCACCATAACCAAGGCTACTTGGATAAGTATATTTTACATCCAAAGGGCGTCTCTCTCATTAAATTGATTTTTTTTTCTCATTTTCTTCACATTTTATTTTTGCTACCTTTTCCAGTGAGTTAGATTGATACGTTTAGCTTTTCTCCACAAATTTGATAAGAATTAAAATGATCATCATTTGCTTGCAGCAATGCGAGGGTAATTTTGCTTGTATATATATATATATATATATATATATATATATATTATATTTATATTTATATATATATATTATATTTAATATATATATATTATATATATATATATACATATATATATATATATTCCTGTGTGTGTGTGTTTGCGTGTGTGTGTGTGTGTGTGTGTGTGTGTGTGTGTGTGTGTGTGTGTGTGTGTGTGTGTGTGTGTGTGTGTGTGTGTGTGTGTGTGTGTGTGTGTGTGTGTGTGTGTGTGTGTGTGTGTGTGTGTGTGTATGTGTGTGTGTGTGTGTGTGTGTGTGTGTGTATGTGTGTGTGTGTGTGTGTGTGTGTGTGTGTGTGTGTGTGTGTGTGTGTGTGTGTGTGTGTGTGTGTGTGTGTGTGTGTGTGTGTGTGTGTGTGTGTGTGTGTGTGTGTGTGTGTGTGTGTGTGTGTGTGTGTGTGTGTGTGTGTGTGTGTGTGTGTGTGTGTGTGTGTGTGTGTGTGTGTGTGTGTGTGTGTGTGTGTGTGTGTGTGTGTGTGTGTGTGTGTGTGTGTGTGTGTGTGTGTGTGTGTGTGTGTGTGTGTGTGTGTGTGTGTGTGTGTGTGTGTGTGTGTGTGTGTGTGTGTGTGTGTGTGTGTGTGTGTGTATGTGTGTGTTTGCTGTGCGTACGTGTGTGTGAGTGAGGGCGCAATCTGTTTTATTTCACTTTATTATATTTTACTTTATCTTTTTTATTTCCTTAAACCTTATTTGATCTCTGTTATTTTATCTTATTTTATTTTGTGTTGTTTTGTTCTGCTTTATTCTATTTTATTTTACTTCGTTGTATTCTATGTGTTCTTTTTTTTTTAGTTTAAGTATTTGCAAATGTCTACGCATGTGGAGATTAGGTAAATTTTCTTTGGAAGCTTTGTCGAGGTTTTCAGGAGTAGCATATTCTGAAAGCGTGCTGAAAATCTGTCATGAAGCCTGAGGTAGTAATTTCCCAAGATAATGGGGATTGAATTTTTGCAGTTACTATCGCTTTTTTTTTTTTTTTTTGTGGGGGGTGAGCTTCTGACTCATCCCATGCATTCTTCCACGCGTTGGCCTACTTTTTCAATTTTACTTCGTCTGTTGTCAGAATACTTCGTCTCTTCACCTTCTTCATTACAGTAATCTTCATTGCAGATCTTATCTTGACCGATCAATAGAGACACTGTTATCTTAAAGTTCCTACGTAACATAACTTTATTTATCTTTTACTTTTCTACTTTGGAATTTTATTCGTAGCTTCTCTGTATTCATGCCATAAGGTTCATTTTTGCACACTTCGTCTGCAACACGCTAGCTCACAATCTATTGGGCTTTTTGAGCTACCAGTTGGTCATAGATTGTCCCAAGTGAAGCCAAAAAGACAAATCTAGTGGTAGTTAATGTAGACTTAGTAATTTGATTCCGTTTTGAATTCATCTTCGAGAGGCTAAGGAAGAATAGCAATATATAAGTATAACATACGTGACGAAAGCCCATCTATAAGTGTAAATACTGAATGAGCTAAGTA
>NC_134793.1:65613360-65615860 GCF_046742065.1 Oratosquilla oratoria | reverse complement strand
GATTGTGGTCTGTAGAGATGTTACTAAACTTCTCAAAGCCAAATAGAATTGAGAGGTTTGAAATGTTCCAGTGTCTGTTTTTAGTTCTTCCTATAAGGCTTATGACAGGGTAGACAAGAAGGCACTGGGGGGTATTGCAGATAGATGGGATAGGAAGAAAGCTGTTAAGAGCAGTCAAGAGGTTTTACGAGAGTAGTAGAGCCTGTGATAAAAAAAATGGAGAGAGTGAGTGGTCTGAGGTAAAGGTGGGACTTCACCAGCGATGTGTTATATCGCCTTGGCTGTTTAATTTATATGTGGATGGGATGTTGTGAAAGGTAAACCCAAGGATAATGGGTCGGGGATTGGAGATGGTTAAAGAAAATGGAGAAAAGTGGGAGATTAGCCAGTTGTTATTTGCTGACGACACTGCGTTTGTAGCAGGATTACAGGAGGGATTAAGGAAGCTAGTGACAGAGTTTGGGAAGGTGTACGCAAGAAGGAAGTTGAAGATAAATGTAGGTAAAAGTAATGTAATTAGATGTAGAAGAGGAAGATGTGGTAGCAAGCTGGAGAGAGACTAGAGGAAGGGAGAAAGACTGGAGGAAGTAGATAGTTTTAAATACTTGGGTGTAAATGTGGCTGGAAAGGCAGGAGTGGAGGTGCAGGTTTAGTGTAGATTGAGAGAGGCAAGTAAATGCCTTGGGGGATTAAAAAGTTTAATGAGAAATAGATATTTGGGAATGGATGCTAAGAGGAGATTGTATGAAGGAGTGATTGTGCCGACAACACTGTATGGGGCAGAAACATGGACCATAAGAGAGGAAGAAAGAAGGAGTTTGAATGTATTTGAGATGAGGTGCCTGAGAAGTATAATAAGGGTTAGCCTACTAGGCTAGACAGAGTGAGAAACGAGTAGGTGAGGAGGAGACCATGGGTCGAAAGGGAGTTGAGATATAGGGTTGATGAAAGAGTATTAGGATGGTTTGGACACATGGAAAGAATGTGTAAAGAAAGACTAGTAAAAGAGGTGTGGAAGGCAGAAGTGGAAGGAGTGAACATGAGGGGCGATCAAGGATGAGATGAATGGATGTGGTAAAAGGGGCAATGGGAAAGAAGGGAATGTCGGTTGAGGGAGGACGGGAGAAGACAGAATATAGGGATGAGTGGAGAATAGTTGTGTATGAATGATGTTATGATGCATGGAAAAGAGTGGGTGGGGGTGAGTGGTTGAGGGAGTATGTGTGAATAATAAATTGTCGCACCCCGTAGGAACTTCTCCCCGTCTCCTGTTTTTATGCATGAGTGGACGGTGAGGGGAGGGGGGGTCGCCGATTAAATGAAATAGCCTTGCTGTGGATAAGCTGTGTCTTACTGCACTGCTTCTAACCCAGGGCAGTAGGCGAGATGGAGGTATGACCTGTTATCCAGGATGAGCCAAGATATGATGGAGGGAGATGGTGAATGGAAGTGGAGTGTGTGGGGATGGAATGGGTGGGAGTGGATTTTATACCTTTATTTTTTGGCTACCTCTCTTGTAAGGGGGAAAAAGCCTTTGGTATATGTATGTATATGTAAGATGTGACATATAACACACAAGAACTTTTTAAACTAATAAATTTTATCACTGATTTATATATTTATTAATTCATGATTACTTATTTTTATATCTGACGGAATTGTAATTTTATTTCTGATTTTCTCGTGATTTTTCTAGCTTCACTTAACTGGTATTTCGGTCTTGAGAACAATGTAATTAAACTAGTCGACCAGACTTTTCTTTTTACTCGTCATTAAGGTACATTTTATATATCCACTCTCCCACATTGTTTCATTCTTTTTTATATTTCTATTTATGTATATTTGTCTCAAGGCTTCCGAAAATATGAGGTAATTTTCAGTGTTTGAAGTTCTTACTATTTGATTATATATTCATTTCATTGTCTAGTCAAATGTCTGGGTGAAATATACAGTATATTCAGATCCTTTGGTGTAAAAGTTTTGGATAATTCAAAAGTTGATTTTAGTTAAAAAAAATCATTAAAAAGGTTCTTTTTTCGGCTGTTAAGGCAACAGGTGCAACGCCTTCTCTTGCATTAGCAACAATTGGGGCAAGAGGTTTTCCTCTTCAGTACCTGTGCTTGAAGTTTCGTTGTTGCTTTCATGTTTATACACACAAATATTAAGAACCTGTCACATTGTTTGCAAGAATTAATTCTTATTTTCGTTCATTTTTAATGTAAACTTCCTGCATTTATCCATTTATTTGTTTATTTGTACATTAATTTGTCCACCTATCTACTCATTCGTTTATATTTTTTCTTGTAAATGTAGACTTCCTGTTATCGGTGTTAATTGTGTTGTGGCCAGAAGACATCCGTCGTTACATTAGTGTACATCTCTAATTATGTTTTATTGTTTTTTTTTTTTGCGTTTTTTATATAAGACGTTGTTCTGTTTAATGTGCCTGTTAGCCTTCTCACATCTATTTTTGCTATTATTATTATTTTGTGTGTGTGTG
>NC_134793.1:65600860-65608360 GCF_046742065.1 Oratosquilla oratoria | reverse complement strand
GGTACTGCCATGGACTCGAACCTGGCATCCTCATGACAAGTGCGGCAGTGACTTACCAACTACACTATCAAGAGATAGCCTAGTTGGTAAGTCACTGCCGCACTAGTCATGAGAATGCCGGGTTCGAGTCCTTGGCAGTACCACAATTCAATTTCAGCATGTCGGCCTTGGATGGCTTAGAATTAAAGTGCATTGTGGTTGTTGAAATGTGTATATATATATATGCATATATATATATATATATATATATATATATATATATATATACATATATATACATATATACAGTATATACATATATACATATATTTATATATATACATATATTTATATATATATATATATATATATATATATATACAAACATAACAGAATTGAATAGACACCAAGAGAAATAGCTTAATTTATAACAAGTAATTAATACAGTTGAAAGGCTTATAAATGGTCACAATATGAATAACTAATACTTGGTTGACATCCCCTTTGCTTTTTCAATGCAAGGACCCTTCTAGGCACTCTAGTGATTAGTTCACGAATAATCTTGAGGAATTTTTTGCCATGTTTCCCGTAGTAGTCCTAAGAGTTCGGGCTCTGGCCATGAAAGTTTTCTGATCCTATTTTGGCTCAACCAATTTTGCGTTGCTTGAGCAATGTGATAAGGAGCTCTATCTTCCATACATAGGAATACATTTTACTTATTCTACCACTGGAGAATATTGGAATGAGTCCCTCCTTTAATATAGAAACATATTTGCCTAAACTGTTGTTTTCTTGACACTTCACAAACTCTGATCGACCATCACTCCAAATTGCACACCACATCATTATTGAAATGCCCCTATGTTTCCTTGTTGGCAGCAGCCTTTTGAGGTCAAACTCTTAAATATATAGTCTCCAGACTCACACTCTTCCACTGTCAGAAAATAATGCGAATCATGACTCATAAGAGAAAATGACAGTGCTCCAAAAGACCACAGGTTTCTACAACACACCCAATCCTTATGCGCTTGATGTTGGCTTGACGAAGGAGTATTTTCCTTCTTGCAGCTCTGCCATAGTGACCCAGCTTGTGGAGATACATGACATCTGTTCTGGGACTGACATCAGCATATGTTGCTATGTCAGAGGCCTTACAACGTGGATTCTCTTCGACATTTTTTTTACAAGACGTAAGGTTCCTTCTGGGACATCCCGGGACGACCTGAATGAGTTTTTGAGCTCTTTTTTTCCTCTATGGTGAATTGTACGATCACTCTATTAATAGTAGAAAGGGGTATTGATAGCTTTTCAAATATTTTGCGTTGACTAAGTCCATCCTCATGTTGACCCAAAATACGACCTCGCTGAAATTCAGAAAGGTCAACTGCTCCCTTGGTTCGTGGCATGCTTGATTAATCATGTATTTAATCTGAAACATAAATCTAGGTAAATATAACATATTAGGTAAAATTGAATAACATTAAGCATTAAATAAGAGCAGAAATGTATTTCATGGTGTCTTTTTGATTCTGTCATATCTGCATATATATATATATATATATATATATATATATATATACATATATATATACATATATATATACATATATATATAGGCATATATATATATATAATATATATATATACATATATATATATGCATATATATATATATGTAAATTTAGGGAGCAGGTTTTCTTGGAGACATTTTCTATTAAATAATACAGCATACTCAGCACTGGAAATCTTCTTCCTTAAACTTTCTATCCTTCTCGCTATTTTCCTTTCTGTAGGAGGAAGGGAGAACACAATATCACCAAATGGAACCATAGTGATTTTGGAAATAAAAACAAATTCATTACTTACAACGTTTCGCCTATGCTTTAGGCATCTTCTGCTAATTTTAATTTTTAAATCTACAAATCATGATCATATATACAATGTATACAAAATTAACTAGGATAGGTACTTTTTGTTTAAATTCTTCTTGGCGCCCCGAAGATGAAAAAGTCATTAAAAATATCATTTATAAAAATTGTAAACCCAAGAAGCAAGAGGACTCCTTACAGTTGGTTATATACTATCGTAACCCCAGAACTGCATCACTGATCATGAAAAACAACTTATCAGGAGAAAAAGATATTTCAAAACAAAGTTACGTTGTGTACAAATACTCATGCCCTTTCAACAAAGACGGTGCGCTTTGCAATGACGAGTACATTGGACACACAACTCAAACTTTGTCTCAAAGGCTTACTTTTCATATGCAGAATGGTGCAATAAAATCGCACATTTCTAAAATTCATAAGATGAATATTTCGCGGGAAGTTTTGAATAGTAGTACATCGATATTAGCAAAGAACACCAATAAGAGAAAATTAAAATGTATGGAAGCTGTACTAATAAAGAATCACCTACCAGCAATTAATATACAATTAAATATGTGTGGAACCCTGGAGCTGTTCGGGGCATCCCACGGGGCGCCCAAGAAGAATTTAAACAAAAAGTACCTATCCTAGTTAATTTTGTATACATTGTATATATGATCATGATTTGTAGATTTAAAAATTAAAATTAGCAGAAGATGCCTAAAGCATAGGCGAAACGTTGTAAGTAATGAATTTGTTTTTATTTCCAAAATCACTATGGTTCCATTTGGTGATATTGTGTTCTCCCTTCCTCCTACAGAAAGGAAAATAGCGAGAAGGATAGAAAGTTTAAGGAAGAAGATTTCCAGTGCTGAGTATGCTGTATTATTTAATAGAAAAAGACATATATATATATATATATATATATATATATATATATATATATATATATATACATATTTATATATGTATATATACATATATGTATATATGTATATATATATATTTATATATATATACGTATATATACATGTATACATATATAAATATATATATACATATATATGTATATACGGTATATGTATATACATATGTATATATATACATATATATATATATACATATATATATATATATATATATTGTGTGTATGTGCGTGTGATTGTGTGTGTGTGTGTGTGTGTGTGTGTGTGTGTGTGTGTGTGTGTGTGTGTGTGTGTGTGTGTGTGTGTGTGTGTGTGTGTGTGTGCGTGTGTGTGTGTATATGTATATATATATATATATATATATATATATATATATATATATATATGTATATATATATATATATACTGAATGGTCCCCAGTGCATATAAATTACTCTTGTTCAACCACACTAACTTTTAACCTTAATTCCATGTCATCTCGATCGAGACTAACAAGGAGCTCGACGGAGACATATGCGGAAACTGATACGTAGTGAAGCCAAGGACTCGAACACACCTCAGACCTTAAACAAGGTAAAAGTTACTTAAACCTCCGCGCTATCAAGATATATTTCTCTTGATAGCGCAGTGAAAAAGTGAAAAATTTATGTGATTGAATGAGATATATATACTTATATATACATATATATATATATATATATATATATATATATATATCTGTATGTATATATATATATATATATATATTTATATATATATATGTATATGTATGTATATATCCACAAGTTTCACAAAACACACGCGAATACACAAATTATGCTAAACATAACAGGAAAATAATTGCATTCCGAGCGCTTTCGTGATATTTTCACATCTTCAAGGATTACAAGAGAATGTAATCCCTGAATAGAATCAGTAATTATTAATTAAGTACCACTAAACGAACCTCTAGAAATCTCTGCTAATGGACCTCTAGAAGTCTTTAGACACTGATAGGGGGACTCTGCACTGGACCATGAATAACTTATACATATGTTTAATCTAGAAAATCATGAAAATCATAAAAGTATTTTGAACCACCTGCATCTAGAATTATTTTCTTTCGTCGCTGCATGCACTTTGCATAAGTCTGAGAAACCTAAAAAATAAAAGCGTAAGACGGGGTAAGTATTCTTATGAACTGGGAAATAAGTAAAAAAAAAAAAAATACTCGTAAATCAAGCTAAGCACACGAAATGACAACGCTTGTGGTTAGAGGAGTCGGAAAAGGCTTTGCTCTCCTACACCTTCAAGGTTATTACTAATGCACAAACTACTAAACCGAACATAACTTGGGGGAATAGAACTTAGAGCTTTGAAAAGACGTCTTGATACTATGAAAATAAATTACACTAATCTTCCTTAACCCTGCTGATACCTTCAAACTACCCACTGGTGCCGTCATCAGGGAGCGTGCCGGTCTCGTATTCGTTTTATTGTGGGCTCGAATCCCGCACTCCTCTCCAATTCCCTGTAGTGATTGTTACCTGCTGGTGGAGTTATCAGAAATGTACTGATTTCGCATTTGGTTAGTTGTGGGTTCGAGTCCCGCATTCCTCTCCGATTCCCTGCACTGACTGTTGATTATCTACCCCACTAGTCCTTAAAGCGCATGATAGGGCAAAGGTAACTACTTCGGCTGCAGCTATTCAGCGCCTCCGGGCGTACTCACCACCACCAAATGGTTTCCTTACATTCTTTGGTCTTTGTTTAGAATCTTTTCCCATTCTTCCACTTATTTTTTTTTTTTTAATATCTAAAACCAGATATACTGATGTCAAAAAATCATACTGGTCTTTCTCATTCGTGTTCACATCTAGTGGTACAAATTCCGCGTGACGTCAGTGATGATTATAGGGTCTTAAATTCTCATATTCAGACGAAAGCTATCGTGCCTAGTCACCTTACGTGAAAGAGTTAAAGCCCATCCCCCCCAAAAAAAAAGTAAACTGCCATGATGACTACATTCAATTTTTCATTAAAAAATATATATATAATCAAAAAAATTAATTAAGAATAGAGTCATTACATCTGACGCTCAGGAGAATATATCGTCGAGCATGTCGTATTATGAAAGACAAATAAAATCAAACAAAACCGGCAATACCATTGTGCGAACAATGCTAAAAGGATACAATGGATGATAGGATCACTCATTAAACACGATATAAAATAAAAACACATCCAGGCGCGGCATCTAAAGAGAGCAAATAGGCTCTCAACCCTATTGCTATTCTTTGGCATATATATATATATATATATATATATATATATATATATATATATATACATATATATATATATGTATGTATGTGTGTGTGTGTACACACACACACACACACACACACACACACACACATATATATATGTATATATATATATATATGTCATGTATATATATGTATATATTTATATGTATATATTTATATATACATATATATATATATATATATATATATATATATTGATAAGTATTTTAGACAAATTATTTGGATGATGGAGAACATAAACACAGGGGAAGGCTCGGAACCCTAAACACTAACGTTTCGTTTGCGTAGAGCTTCTTCTGAAGAAGTTCTACGCGAACGAAACGTTAGAGTGTTTAGGGTTCCGTGCCTTCCCCATCATTCAAATCATATATATATATATATATATATATATATATATATGTATATATATATATATATATATATATATATATTATATATATATATATATATATATATGTATATATATATACATATATATATATATATATATATGTATATATATATATATATATAAATATATATATTTGTAAAGGAATAGTGTACGGGGCGTCTTCTCAAAATATTACACCAACTTGCCCCGAAAGATAAAAAATCGCTATCAATAACTTGAAAAATGACAGTGACCTCCATATTACTAAGGCTGATAAATCAAAGGTGATTGTTATCTTAAATAAGCAGGACTATTTTGACAAAATGTAAAATTTACTAAATGATACTAGTACGTACATTCAACTTAAAAATAACCCAATGGAATCGGTTAATAGTAATTATAACAAGAAGATCAAGTACTTTTTTGCATAGTGATCTAATAAAGAAATTCACTTCTATAAGTCCACCTCTACCATATATGTATGGTTTGATCAAAACTCATAAAACAAGTTATGCTATTAGACCCATCATTTCGTCCATAGGATCAGCCTCCTATAAACTTTCTAAATGGCTAGTAACAATTCTCAGTCCATTAGTCGGCACTATTTCCAACTCTCATATAACTAATAACTCTGATCTCTTAGACAAACTTAATAATATGCAGCCTAATTACAATTTTAAATTATTCAGTTATGATATAGTGTCATTATTTACAAAAGTTCCAATAATTGATCTCATGGAATTTCTTAAAGTCGAAGTAGACAAACATGTACTGCCATTCCCGACACATAGCATTGTTCAGTTAATTGAATTTGCATTAAAGATTGCAAATTTCAGTTTCATGATAAATACTATGCCCAAACTTTCGGCATGAGCATGGGAAATTGTCTTTCTCCCGTGCTCAGTAATTTATATATGGAATTCTTTGAGAGCAAGATTTTAAGTAAGATAATTCCACCAGGAATAATTTGGCCACGTTATGTCGATGACATTCTTTGTCTATGGCCTGATCATTTAGATGAGTCACAATTCCTCAAACAAATTAATAACCTAGTCAAGTCAATCAAATTCACGATTGAAGTGGAAAATGATGGTGTGCTACCCTTTTTAGACGTTAATATTCATCGTAAAGAAAGGAACCTTACATTTAGTGTGTATAGAAAACCAACTATTGTAAACTCATACATCCATTACTATTCTTCCCACCCTGATAATGTAAAAAGATCGGTTTTCTCATCAATGTTTCTTAGAGCTTTACGGGTCTGCAGTCCCGAGTAAATTGATGAGGAAATAAGAAATGTTTACGATATTAGTTTTGGATTAAAATATCCTAAACATTTCATTGATGTTTGTTACAGTTTTGCAAGGAAAACGTATTACAATTCTCAGCCTAACAAATCAAAGGTCCATAATAACCTAGTAGTTTTACCTTACCAAGAAAATTTAACTATTGTTCCCAAATTACTTAAGAATTTTAACATCAATGTAGCCTTCAAAAACAATAACACTATCAAACAATACCTAATTAATAATTCTAAAAATTGCCAAAAAGGCTGTGTGTACAAAATCCCTTGCAAAAAATGTGATAAATTCTATATCGGCCAAACGGCAAAAGATCTTTCTGTTAGGATAAAACAACACAAGAAATGTGTCAAAGACAGGAATGAGTCAAGTGCCATTTATAAACATTTAAGCACTTTTAATCACCCTATCATTTGGGAAAACGCTAGAGTGATTACTTTCAACAATAATTTTGTCGAAAGGAATTTAATTGAAAGTTGCCTGATTAAAATCACGAATGATAATAACTTTAACCTTAACTTAGGATTGTACCAAATTGATAATTATATTTGCAAAGAAATAGCCAATAATTACAAAATGTAATAATGCCGGACGTGTGACCCACGCCCGGACAATTCGTCCACAACCTTTCCAAGTGATTTCCACAACCTTCTTAGTGAGTTCCATAACCTTTCCTAGTGAGTGCCACAACCTTGCCTAGTGTGTTTCACAACCCTTCCTAGTGAGTTCCTTATACTATTGTCCTAC
>NC_134793.1:65585860-65593360 GCF_046742065.1 Oratosquilla oratoria | reverse complement strand
AACTTGCTCCATCTGACAAACTAGTAATTGGAGCTAAGCGAGTTAAATTACCACAAATTATGACAAGTAGGCTTAAGCAACTCCACTATTTCTTAAACTGTTTACGAGAGAGACATTTATGATGCGTTGTTTTGTTATGATGATTACACAGAGAGAGTCAAACTTCTCCACTTAGTGAGACACTCTTAAACAGAAGCCATGGATAACAACATTCAACTTAGAATGAATATAAATCAGGTAAACTCATTACCCCCCAAAATATCTTAAATAAAATACAACTCAGGGAAATTCATAACCAAAGATTTATCCTAACTTGAATACAAACCAAGTCAATTCATGACAAAAATTCACGTCAATATTCAACTTAAATAAATGTAAACTAGGTCAGTTCATGTTAAAAAATAAATAAAACAAAATGGAATGGTTATTAGATAGAATTTAGGATCATAAGTCAGATTAAAATAAATGCAAATAAAGTCAACTCAACCAAAATTCAACTAGAATTGATAACTCAGTTCAACTCATCTACCATTCCGACTCCCCTTCTGAACGAAGGCCTGGCCTAGACACCTCCATGTGTCACGCTGCTATGTATGCCACATCAGTCTTGCAAACTTTTCTATCTCGTCTTTCCATATAAAAAAAACGCAACTTCTAGAAAAAAATATTGGAATCTCATTATTGTATATTATTGTTCTTGAAATCTTAATATAAAAAACTAATAAAGATATCCAGGTTTTATACGTTTTTTAGAACTTTAGTAAGCTGCTGTTAAAAGAATAATTAACACTGAGATATTGAAATGTTATTTACGAAATATGAAATACTGTTGTTACTACACTGATTTTGTTTTTTCCTTAGTCTACAACACCATCTAACCAGTTACAAAACTATATATTTAGCATATATGTATATATAAATATATATATATATATATATACACACACACACACGCACACACACACACACACACACACATACATATATATATACATATGTATATATATTATATATATATATGTATATATATATGCATATGTATGTATATATATATATGCATATATATACATATATATACATATATATATATATATATATATATATATATATATATGTGTGTGTGTGTGTGTGTGTGTGTGTGTGTGTGTGTGTGTGTGTGTGTGTGTGTGTGTGTGTGTGTGTGTGTGTGTGTGTGTGTGTGTGTGTATGTGTGTGTAGGTATGTGCGTGCGTGTGTGCGTGTGTGTGTGTGTGTGTGTGTGTGTGTGTGTGTGTGTGTGTGTGTGTGTGTGTGTGTGTGTGTGTGTGTGTGTGTGTGTGTGTGTGTGTGTGTGTGTGTGTGTGTGTGTGTGTGTGTGTGTGTGTGTGTGTGTGTGTGTGTGTGTGTGTGTATGTGTGTGTGTAAGAACATAAGAAATAAAGGAAACTGCAAAAGACCATAAGGCCTACACAAGGCAGCTCCGTATCCATCACCAACTGTCATCCCCATCCATAAAGTTATCTAATCGTTTTTTAAAACAATTGATGGTTTCAGCGCTTACTACATGGTTACTAAGTTTATTCCATTCATCGACCACCCTATTAGTAAACCAATTCTTGCCTATTTTCTTCTTAAATCTAAATTTGTCCAGTTTATACCCATTACTGCGAGTCCTGCCCTGTTGTTTTATTATGATGACCTTGTTTGCATCACCCTAGTTATAGCCTTTGATCCACTTGAACACTTCTATTAGATCACCCCGCACTGTGCGTCTTTCCAGAGAGTGTAAGTTTAGGTGCCTAAGCCTCTCTTCGTAAGGCAATTTTCCGAGTCCTTGTATCATTTTCGTGATTCTCCTCTATACTGGTTCTAATGAATTTGTATCCATTCCATTGGACGGGGACCAAAACTGTACGGTATAGTCAAGGATGGGTCACTATCGCCAGATAGAGCTTAAGGATTACCTCTGCACTTCTATTCGTTACCGTCCTAGCAATGAAGCCTAATGCACTGTTAGCTTTATTTCTGGCGCTAATGCACTGCTTCCTGGTTTTAAGGTCCGGACTCACCAGAACTCCCAAGTCCCTCTCGCACACAGATTTTTCTAAAAACGTGTTATCTAAGCTGTATCTATTTTTGGGGTTATGTAGCCCTACGTTTAATACGCTACACTTAGAGATATTGAAGTTCATTTGCCATTTCACCGGCCATGTTAACAGTTTATTTAGATCATCCTGCAGAATCTGGGCGTCGTCTACTGACCTAATTAGGCGTCCTATTTTAGTGTCGTCTGCAAACTTACTAACATCACTATTTAACCCATCGTGTGTGTGTGTGTGTGTGTGTGTGTGTGTGTGTGTGTGTGTGTGTGTGTGTGTGTGTGTGTGTGTGTGTGTGTGTGTGTGTGTGTGTGTGTGTGTGTGTGTGTGTGTGTGTGTGTGTGTGTGTGTGTGTGTGTGTGTGTGTGTGTGTGTGTGTGTGTGTGTGTGTGTGTGTGTGTGTGTGTGTGTGTGTGTGTGTGTGTGTGTGTGTGTGTGTGTGTGTGTGTGTGTGTGTGTGTGTGTGTGTGTGTGTGTGTGTGTGTGTGTGTGTGTGTGTGTGTGTGTGTGTGTGTGTGTGTGTGTGTGTGTGTGTGTGCTAATAAGAACACGGGTACGTGTGTTCACTTATGGAAAGTATACCACTTGGAAAGAGAAACTAACGAGGCAGAGCGCTTTTGTATATCACATCTTCAGTGCAAAAAATACATAGATTAATAGAAATACATGGATTATATATACATGAAAAAGGAACAAGGACAGTTTGCAAATGGGTAGAGGACATTTACCCCCTGGAAGGTGGTAGGTCAGGTTGCAAGGGTCAATGCGTCCACTTATGAGGGCGGGGCGACATTAGGTCACACTCGCATGGTTACATTTTACCTGTTATTCTTTTGCCTATGTATGTATATATATATATATATATATATATATATACATGCATACGTATACTAAAGGCATTTTTCCCCTTGCAAGGGAGGTAGCCAAAAAAGTATGTATGTATATATATATATATATATATATATATGTATGTATATATATACATATATATATATATACATATATATATACATGTATGCATATATATATATATATATATATATATATGTATGCATATCATTCTACATTAAACCTACCACAGATATTATAAAATCATCTTGTACTCACCAGAACAATTATTTTTAGTAACGGCATGGTCACCAAGAGGAAAGGGAGAGTTAGTGGGAGCTGCAGAATGAATGAAATAGCCTATTAGCAGACAGGCTAAACGGAAAAGTGGCATCTGTTACGGAAGGAGTTCAAACCGACCGTGTACTGCATGTTTTTTTGATAAAGCATATGATATGATTCCATTTGAATGAAGGGTAACAGAATAAGATATATAAAGAGTATAATGCATGGACTCTGATAAAAGATATGTTATGATTCCATTTGAATGAAGGATGACAAAATAAGATATATAGAGAGTAAACTATATGGACTGTGATAAAACATGATATGATTCTATATGAATGAAGGATGACATTATAAGATATATAGAGAGTATACTGTATGGATTCTGATAAATTATATGATTTTACTCTATTTGAATGAAGGGTGACAAAATAAGATATATAGAGGGTATACTGTATTGGATCTGATAAAGTATATGATATAATTCCATTTGAATGAAGGGTGACAAAATAAGATATATAGAGAGTTTACTGTATGACTTTGATAAAGTATTTGATATGATTCCATTTGAATGAAGAGTGGCAAATTTAGACATGTAGAGAGTGTACTGTATGGACTTTTATAAAGCATATGACATGATTCCATTTAAATGAAGGGTGACAAATTAAGATATGTAAATAGTAATTGGGTTAGTATTTGGTCCTGTGTACTTGAATGTAACGATTGGTGCGCGTAATATGTAACTACTAGATGCACAATTGTACTTTTGTCACGATCATTGCGCGTAAGTCACGACAATCACGCGTCACTTGTTTTTTTTTAAGTCACGTCTTTCGTGATATTCTCCAATGCGTCGTCTTTGTTATCATTATCATCTTCGTTATCATTATCGTTGTAGTTATCACCGTTATAATTGAGATAATTTTGTTTTTCATCCATGGATCCACAATATTATCATTTTAATAATAGTTCACCTGTGCCTAGCAATATGTAATGAGAATTCTTATACATTTCCAATGTAAAGTTTCTTTTGATTCAAGTACATTGTGTTGGTCTACATTTCTCATTTGTTGATTTCTTGAAGTTGATAATTATAAGTAAAGTTATCTAAACATAAATTTTGTCCCTCTGTCTATCATGCTATGAATAAAGCTGATATAATAGATACATTACCAAGAGGACTGACAGAAATTTGCATGGTCTGGTTGACATTTCCACAGAGTGAGTGAAATTTGCACTGAAGTATATGCATATATTCATGCAGTCATATATCTATATATCAATATATTCATATATTCATGTTTTCATATATTCATATATTCATATATTCATGTATTCATATATTCATATATTCATATATTCATATATTCATATATTCATATATTCATATATTCATATATTCATATATTCATATATTCATATATTCATATATTCATATATTCATATATTCATATGTTCATATATTCATATATTCATATATTCATATATCCATGTGTTCATATATTCATATGTTCATATGTTCATATGTTCATATATTCATATATTCATATATTCACATATTCATATATTCATATATTTATATATTCATATATTCATATATATATTCATATATTCATATATTCATATATTCATATATTCATATATTCATATATTCATATATTCATATACTCATATATTCATATATTCGTATATTCATATATTCATATATTCATATACTCATATACTCATACATTCATATTTATAAAATATATTTTGTATATTTCCATGCAGAGATACATATATTTATATATTAATTTTCGTCAGTTACAAAAACTTTTCTACCCAAATTTAATCAACAATGGCTTACTTTAATAGCAAAAAATCACTTCATACCAATACACTTTCGACAAATTGTCAACCTTAGTACCCTTCACCTGCTTTGAAATATTCAAAATGTCTAATAATTAAAACTCAACATCATCAGAGCTTCAGTATATGATTAAGAAGCTTTCACTCCCTGTACTCGAGGCCTCCCACTCCCTGTGCTTTGGCGCCTCTAGCTTTCACTCCCTGTGCTTTCCACCTCCCACTCCTTGTGGTTTGGACTCCTCACTTCCTGTGCTCTGGACACCCACTCCCTGTACCTTGGACTCCCACTCCCTGTGCCTTGGACTCCTACTCCCTGTGCTTTCGACTCACACTCCATGTACTTTGGACTCCCCACTCTCTGTGATTTGGACCCTTCACTCTCTGTGCGAGTTACTCCATTAAAGCCCAAGTCGCATCAAGCTTACGACCTGTTTCCGACCAGCTTCAATGGTGACATTTTTGATTCTCTCATGGTTAGCGCCAGGTGGCTATTTCATATTCATCTTCATGAGGGGGAGATTCATTCCAGTTGCATTGTCTTGACTTTTTTTTTCTACAAACAGAGGAACAGCACAAATCAGCCTGGTCACTACTATTATTACTGCCGCTACCACTACCATTACCACTACCACTACCATTACCACTACCACTACCACTGCCACTACCACTACCACTACCACTACCACTACCACTACCACTACCACTACCACTACCACTACCACTACCACTACCACTACCACTACCACTACCACTACCACTACCACTACCACTACCACTACCACTACCACTACCACCACCACTACCACTACCACTACCACTACCACTACCACTATCACTACCACTACCACTACCACTACCACCACCACTACCACTACCACTACCACTACCACTACCACTACCACTACCACTACCACTACCACTACCACTACTACTACCACTACCACTACCACTACCACTACCACTACCACTACCACTACCACCACCACTACCACTACCACTACCACTACCAACAATCCGTGGACACTCCCGTAGATTTCCCGGGGAAGAAACGTTGGACTCTTGCCTGTTTTGTATTAGTGCGGGATTATATTCATGTCAACGGCTGAAAGTGGACAGGGAAGGTGAGCGGTAGCCGGTTGTCAGTTCTTAAAGATTGAAAAAAGGTAAAGAATACAGTTCAAGTTGACACACAGATCTTGGGATAGCGAATGTCGGTTCCTCGTGACTGCACCTCCATCACGTCCAAGAATCTTTCACTGATCTCTTTCGTGTTTGTAATTGGGATAAAGGAGTGTCAGCTCCTCAGCAATGTCTTTGAAAGCAGACAAGAGGGCGTGACTAGACAAACACAAGAACCAATGTCTGCCTTCCGAGGAGTCCCTCGGGTAACAGTGTTGGCTGTCAGCAGTTGGCTGTCTTCACACCAGAACTCATGATGCATGACTGGAAAAGAGCTGCTCTTTCCAGAAAAGAGAGAAGTCAGCAAATTGTTGCTTATTATCCGGTTTTTCGCCTGGGTCATGAGGGATACCGCTGATTTCAGAGGACATGAAAGGATTTTTAGATAACTGATGCATTACCTCTGACAGCAATGGATTTGAAGCTTTGGAATTTCAGCCTGAAGGAAAGCTATTTTCGTGTTTGTATGTGTGCGTGCGTGTGTGTGCTCGTGTGTGTGTGTGTGTGTGTGTGTGTGTGTGTGTGTGTGTGTGTGTGTGTGTGTGTGTGTGTGTGTGTGTGTGTGTGTGTGTGTGTGTGTGTGTGTGTGTGTGTGTGTGTGTGTGTGTGTGTGTGTGTGTGTGTGTGTGTGTGTGTGTGTGTGTGTGTGTGTTTGGGTTATGTTTTGCGTGGATATACGTGAAAATTTATTTATTTGTTTCAATGAAATGTATTTACATATTTCAGGCTGAAGACAGAGAAGGGTACCCTATTTTGAAAAATATGGTTGATAAGGAATACCAATAACAATAGGAAAGTGGTGACGTATTTTCTTAACATCTAGGAAGGAAAATAGAAGACTAAAGAATTCAAGACTCATGTTATACAATGGTGGAGGGAAGGGCTATTCAACAGAAAAGAAGAAGGAGAATAAAGAGGAGGAGGAGGAGAAGGAGGCAGTGCCTGCAAGAGAATGCTTGGGTGGTTCATTCCTCTGGTTGTAGTAGTGAGGCTCTTACGACCGCTGTGGAAGAGTGATGGTGGAGTATTATGGTGGAGAAGTGAAGACGATTACCATTACTTCCTCTCGTTAGTTATTATCACTATTCAGAGAACAGGGCTCTTCGTATACAGCGGCAGGTGGAAGTAGGATAGTTGATTGCGTCGTATAGTGAAGAAGGAGGAGGAGGGGGAGGAAGAGGAGAAGGAGGAATAGATGAAGAAGGAAACGGAGAAGGTAGAAGAGGATGTGTAGGAATGGAGAAGGAGGAAAAAGAGAGGAAGATAAAGGAGGAGAAGGTAG
>NC_134793.1:65568360-65570860 GCF_046742065.1 Oratosquilla oratoria | reverse complement strand
CCTGTTGTGGAAGACAAACTAACAGAAGTCTGAGGATGAACCTATCTTGAATGTAGGAGTAGACTAGGACTAAACGCATCGTCTAATATGAATACATTTTAATCCTAAAGAAAAAAATCTGAGCTACGAGGCAGTTTTGCTAC
Organism: Oratosquilla oratoria; assembly: GCF_046742065.1. NCBI lineage: Eukaryota > Metazoa > Arthropoda > Malacostraca > Stomatopoda > Squillidae > Oratosquilla > Oratosquilla oratoria. The sequence continues at coordinate 65,570,717 of NC_134793.1, read as the reverse complement.
TACAGTTAACTCCCATCATGTCCTTTTTTTTATTGTATCATATTTTATCATCTCTACAAGTTTGAAGTTATGTGGCCGCGTTAATATCGAGATAATAAATAAGATTTCCGACATGGCATGCATATGCTGACATGGCCGACAACACGAGCTTAGACCTGTTTAAAAAACAACTTTTTCATGGTTTCTTACGTTACTGTACTTTTTCTTATACTTTTTTACTTGAAAGGGTCAAACATTATATCCATTTGTATGTAGGATTTATTAAACATTATTGCATGGAGACTGAAGTTTTGTGATCTCTATTTTACCAAAAGGCCAATTTTGAAGCATTTCTAAGCATATTTTGTTGTATAATTTTTTCTATACAAGATAGAGCAACAAATTAGGCACCAAATGAAAGAGCAGGGTCTACTATACATATATTAACTTTTAGAAAGGATGAATTTTCCCCGTAATTTGCAATAGACACAAAAATGTTGAAAATCTTCACTTCTTTACTAACCTAGAGACATGGTTTTTGCATTGGGGCAAGATAGAACAACAAAATAGTTATAAAATTAAAGAATTTAATGCTCTTCTGAACGTGTACAATCTGATTAACAATGTAAAAAAATGGCATGCTGTTTATAATAATTACAGAAAATACATTGTACCTCAACAAGTCCTGGATGAGCTGAAGATATTGAGTCGTTCCAGGTTTGCAACAGTCTCTTCATCATACTCATGCTGGTCACAAAATATCAGCATCCTCATGGAATACAAGTTCCTGGCCATCTATCTGGCCTAGTGAATGAACCCTGGTCGACTCTAGTGAATCCCACTGGGAGATATGTATCACTGTGAGCTCAACCATTTCCTTGTAGTCAGCTCTTGGTGGCTTCTCAGATGTGAGGATGTCATGAAGTATTTCCTCACATTACCTCTTCTTTTCCTTGAGCCCTTTGTTTCTTATCATCAAGGTTTTAGAGGTGTCTATTATTGGTTTCCCCTACACGTCCTTGAAGTATCTGAAATAGGGATTCTCTAGACTCTTCATCTTGCCAAACATTTTTTTTTTCAGACTGCTCCAACTAGCACTTCCATGATGTGGTGTCTGCACGCCACCTAAAGCCCCTTAGTACTCAGCTTTTCCTCAAGCAGTTTGGCAGTTCCTTTATATACTCCACTGTTACTGGATGCAATGTCAAAAACAAGGGTCATTATGACACCTGTAAACCCCCATGTCTCCAAAAAGTCCATTGATGCCTCATCTCAAAATGTGTCTGTTAAGCTGTCGATGACAGGTACTGTCAGTAATTTCTCTTTAGGATAGGCAGGTGATCCAGATATGAGAACAGCTAAAGTCTTTCAGGTGGTCCGAAGTTCACTACCCAGGATGCCTTTGAGCATTTTCACATCCCAATGTAGAGCAGAAAGCTAGGGATGGTCCTTACTGAACTCCGCCATGTAGCTATGACTGGTATACCTAGACAGCATTATGTTACGACGTGTTATTGATCTAGAAATGATTAACTTATCCAGATCAGCCTAACCAACTTTCAAAGTGTGGCAGGCACTAGGATAATAAATTGATTGTCAGACAAGCCAAGACGATCAGCTGTATTGGAGATGGCATCACATTCCATGACTCTCTTGGGGAATGTCAAAGTCACGGTGTCTTCATGGTAAGAACATCTAGGACGAGGCTGTTGGTAATCCATATCATCTGTGTTAGCGTCACTGAAATCACCCCCAGGTAATGTCATCCACGTGAGTAACCACATCTTGTTCTGCTGTAGCTACAAAACAATACAATGTGGTAAGCATGTAAAAGTGCAAAATAATGCAATGTGGTAAGCATGTAAAACATTCAACTTGTGATATTCAGAGGTATGATTATTGAAAGTATGAAGGTATGATTACTTTGTTCTTGCCTCTGCAGTTGCCTCTCAGTCCGGCCTACCTATTGCTGGAATCTTGTCTCAAAGGTCTTGTCATGACCCGACATGCAACCTTTCCTCTTAGTCCTCTGGTCTTGGTAGAACCTGATGTCCTCGTCTTTCTTCTCTCTGGATAACAGTCTGTTGCGCTCTATATCCTAGACAGCATCTGGAGCTCCTATGTTGAGCAGGCTGCTTATTTCCAAGACAAATGCACTCCTCTTTCCTCCAGGGTCACTTGCTCTTCCTTTGCTTTTTATCAGTGCTCTGTGTTTGTCATGAAGTTTCACGAAGATCCTCATGTACTTCTGTCTGGGCGTCGTCTTGATCCTAGCCACCTGCCAGAATGGGATGATAGTTTTTACCGTTTCATTGGCGATGTCTTGAACCATGGGTTTTCCTATATTTTCTGATAAAATTTGGAGATAAAGGAAATAC
>NC_134793.1:65553360-65565860 GCF_046742065.1 Oratosquilla oratoria | reverse complement strand
TTTCATCAACCCTATCTCCCAGCTCCTTTTTCACCCCTGTTCTCCTCCTCACCTCCTCATTTCTCACTCTATCCAGCCTAGTAACCCCCACCATACTTCTCAGACACCTCATCTCAAACACATTCAAACTCCTTCTCTCTTCTTCTCTTATGTTTCACGTTTCTGCCCCATACAGTGCTGTTGGTACAATCACTCCTTCATACAGTCTCCTCTTAGCATCCATTCCTAAATGTCTATTCCTCATTACACTCTTTAATCCACCAAGGCATTTACTCGCTTCTCTCAATCTACATTCTACCTCCACCTTTTCCTGCTACACTTGCACCCAAGTATCTAAAACTATCCACTTCCTCCAGTCGCTCTCCCTTAATGTTCACTTCCAGTCTACTGCCACTTTCACCCCTTGTACATCACATCACCTTACTTTTACCCACATTTATCTTTAGCTTTCTTCTATCACATACTCTCCCAAACTCTGCCACCAGCTTCCTCAATCCCTCCTCCGACCCTGTCACAAGCGCAGTGTCGTCCGCAAACAACAGCTGGCTCACCTCCCACTTTTCTCCATTTTCTTTAACCATCTCCAATCCCTGACCCACTACCCTAGCATTCACCTCTCGCACCAACCCATCCATATATATATATATATATATATATATAAATATATATATATATATATACATGATTTCAAGAAATCTACAGCGACAATGGCGTTGTTGAGTTTATATTGGAGCTTTAATTTCTCTCGTGCAACAAGTTTCTGTGAAGGTTCCAAATAGCTGAGAAGGTGTCCAAAAGACATTTGGTGCGGTTTTCTCTTTTTTAATTCTCCTATACGTATTTCGACCTTACTCGGTCATCCTCAGGGAGGGAGTAACAATAGTTGGTGATTACAGGGGTTTTAATACAAGCCGTTCATTGGCCGAACACTGGGAGAGGTCATTTCATGTAGCCGTGATCCGTAGCGCTGCGTACGTGGAAGTAGCAACTTCCTTGTGGATTGTGGAAAGGGGTGTTATTGTTTGTGTTATGTGCGTCTACTGCTTGGGAGTGTGGTTGTGGGCATGAGTTGTATGTTAATGGAAGGTTTCTCGATGTATATGTTCACTGCTTCGGCCATCTTAAGGCGAAGGGGGTCGTGAGCTTTGTAGATTATTTTAGTGTTTTCGTTTAGTGTTTGTCTGGTGATGGTGGTTTTGTGTTCTTTTGTCATGTGTGTTTTGATGGCGCTATTCTGGAGGTGGTATGTGAGTTTTTTGGAGAGGGTCATAGAAGTCATGCCAATGTATGAGGAGGTGCGGTGCTGACAATCACCGACAGGGCAATCAAACTTATACACGACGTTGACTTCTTGTAGAGGAGGGTTGGGGGGCTGGCTGTTGTTCTTAATAACCAGGGTGTGTGTTTTGGAGGTTTTGTAGTATACGTTTAGGCGTATCTTAGTGTCTGGGTTGTTGGGTCGAATGTTACGTGTGATAATATTTCGAAGTGTTCTTTCGTCTTCTTTGTAGCCGGTGTTCATATGTCCTTTGTAGTACAGGTCCAGTGTTGGTATATTGGTGTTTGTGGGTGTTGGTTGGGCGGTAAAGGAGTTCATCTTGTTTTTGATAATGGATTCGATGGAGTGTTGTGGATAGCCGTTGTTGACGAGTAGTGTTGTTATACGTTGGAGTTCGTTATTCGTGGTTTTCCATGTACTGCTGTGGGAGAAGGCTCGGTTCACTAGTGATCGGATGACGCTTTGTTTGTAGCGTTCTGGGCATTCGCTACTGCGTTAAGACAGAAACCGAGGTTAGTGTCTTTGACGTAGACTTCAGTCGTGAATCGATCTGAGGCTGTGCCTACTAGTATATCTAAGAATGGGAGGGTGCCATCGTTGCCAATGTACGGCCTGTATTTAAACCCCTGTAATCACCAACTATTGTTACTCCCTCCCTGAGGATGACCGAGTAAGGTCGAAATACGTATAGGAGAATTAAAAAAGAGAAAACCGCACCAAATGTCTTTTGGACACCTTCTCAGCTATTTGGAACCTTCACAGAAACTTGTTGCACGAGAGAAATTAAAGCTCCAATATAAACTCAACAACGCCATTGTCGCTGTAGATATCTTGAAATCATGTATACAACATGGCCTCCTACCAATATATATATATATATATATATATATATATATATATATATATATATATACATATATATGTCTATATATATATCTTTTTACGGTTCACTGATGAGCTGAAAAGATGTATAAGATTAAAAGATAAGAAGAAAAGAGGGATATTGCTTGGACTTGTAAACTACAGGACAGAGAAAAAAATTTAGTTCCTTACAAATAATCATATATCTTAAAAATCATTATATTGAGTGTCAGGATGGTTTTTAAGGAAAATATAGGAGTTTGTTCTGGCTCTATGTGAATTGAATGTTTCAGACAATATATTGCATGACATGAAGACATTTTGTACATTGAGTATCAAGAGGGATTGCATGTGCAATAGAATAGCTGGTTTGCGTCGTATATGAATATAGCTGAGCAATATGACTTCACAAGCAGTTAGATGTCATGAAAGATTATCTAAACAGTAAAGAAACTTGTTCAGAATGTATATGAATAGAAGGTACTGGAGCTTTTTTTAAGTCAAAGACTTAGTCATAGACTATCATAAACCCATGAGGAATGAATGAAAGAAAGGAAAATAGATACAACATGAAGAGAGACATGAAGTTAGTAAGATAATCAGTGACATTATCCAGACTGAGAAATGGTAAATCACTAGGGTTGTATTAGGCCTGGGATGAACTGCTAATGTGAGGTGATAGAATAGTGTTTGGTTCAATTTATGGCTTGTCTTGTGACCTTAGATCAAGGGCCACAGCCGAGAGACAAGAAGAGGTGGATGAATTGTTCTCTGTGAACGAGGAAACGAAGGAGAGGGTTTATTCACGTGCGGGTCTTTCTTTGTGACGTGTTTGTATTTTCTTGTTTATATTTTTTTTAGAAAAAATCTTCCATATTTTAAGCATTATTTGGTCACTTGTGTTAGCGTAATTAGTTATAAATTAGTCTATTTACATTTTACAGCATATAGACGATATTTCTATATGTTATCTAAAACTTATTTAAGATGTTAATAGAATAAGAAACTTTAATGAAATGATTCAGCCTTTCATGAAATAGCCAGAGCATGTACAATCTCTCTCTAAATAAGAACATGTACAAGTTTTCATAAAATTATTTCAACAAGTACAGTATCATATGAAATACAATAAGTACAGTATTCCATTATATAAGCTCAACATGTAAATTTGTTCACGAAATAATCACATGTAATATTTTATGAAAAGGCCTAGCATACATTTTTTTTACTGAATAAACACAGAATACGTAGTTTTTCATTGAGACGAGATCAACGTGGTGCTGTCTTTCATAAAATGAACACAGCAAGCACCATGACCGATGAAAAGAAAAATCAGGGAATTGTTTATGACAGCGATGAAAAATGTCTTCAATAACTTCTTGTGTACTAATTGGCTAAGGGAAATCTCATTCAACTCAAAGTAAATGTCGAATACGACAAATGCGACAGCCTTGTACAGATTTGAGTTTCTTAATGAGAAGGAAACAATTTGAAATATGATGTTCTCTACTATGCCAATGGAAGAAGAGGAGGGTGGTATAGTTAGGAAAACGAGTCCTTCATTGCCTTGTCAGCTATAATTAAAAGATATATTCATTCGCATTTGAGTGAAAAAATGTCCATCAATGGCTCCCATGAGAACAGAAGTAATCAAAAGGATAATCAGCGACCAATTCCTACGATAGGTTTCTTCTTATTGTCACCAGCTACTGAGAATATTTCATAAGCAATAATCAGCAATTCTCTCCCAGCAAAAGTTATCATGGAGTCATGGAGGTGGTAAAGGAGATATTCAAAGACGGTTCAGCAATGGAGGGACATAAAAGTTAAAAGTGATGAGCATTGTATTAGTTTGTTTATCTATTTATTTACCTATTAGTTTGTCTTACTTTTATTTTTATTTTTATTTTCATTTCTTTTACTTTTTTTGGGGGGGGGAATTAGTCTTCAATCATCAATAAATGATACTTGATTCATGCCTCATCATCTACATTCTTAGGGTTGATTATGAATTTTTGATTCAGCATCTTTATGTTTGGTATGTTGTTAGAGTACAGTACATTGCAAAAGTGCTCCTATGAGTCTTGTTAAGTTCTTTCATGGGAGATTCTGTTGCAGGCTATGCATATGAACGTTTATTTTAATTTGTATAAAACTCTTTGGTAAATATTGATCATAAGTCTTTATTTTCAATATTTTCAAAGAAAAAATATATTATCTTCACGAACATATACTTTAGTTGTGGTCATTTGGATCAAGCTCCAGTAAACTTTGATTTCAAGTCTTCGTTTTTAATATTTTGAAAAGTTCTATTCTCTATGCGGACTTCTTAAGTTGTGGCCATTTGGATTAAACTCTTCTGTAAATGTAAGAAAAATATATATATTTATTTCACCTGCTTTCATTACTATATTTGCTAACACTAGATTTCATTTTCTATATTGAAATCATCCTAACTTTAATCTAAATTTGGTTGTAAGTTTTGATTGTTTTACTAGAATACCTGCAGTTATGTTTGATTGACCTTTTCCTTCTATCAGATTCATATTCCCTCGTAGCAGGAATATGATTGATAACATTGACAATCCTTACGGAGCTCCACAGTTTTACCTCCTTCACCTTATTTTTTTTTTCTCCATAAAAAATATTTTACTTTACTCTATTTTTACGTTGGTGGAGCAATCGGAAGCTTCAGGTCGCGAGTGCGAGTCCCACACTTCTCTCCCATTTCTAGTAGAGGCTATTAGTTACTTGTCTCAACAGTCTCCAAAACACATAATAGGGCAAATGTGACGGCCTCATAGTTTTTCAGCGACTCCAGGTGTATGCTCATCATTACTACCTTATTACTTTCCAAGTGGCCTCTTCTGTGATCCCACGAGTCTCCTTCGATGCTACATTCTAGTCCATTCCCACCAGCAGCCTTTTATGTGTCATTTTATCATTTACTTTCTTGAAGTCCAGATATATATAGTTGACCCAGCCGTTCTTTCTCTGTAACAACTATGTAGCTCTTATAAACTCTATAACGAGGGCGTCTCTTTTCAAGATCCGTCTGCTTGTCCAAAAAATATCGAGAAGTTGATATAAGGAGACAAATGGGTGATAGATGGGAGTGGAATTGGTTGGGGGGGAGTGGATGTATGCCGTGGCTGGTTAACTCCTGTTTAAGGGAGAAGAAACATTTGGTTTGTAGATAGGTAGATAGATAGATAGATACATACATACATACATACATACATACATACATACATACATACATACATACATACATACATACATACATACATACATACATACATACATACATGCATACACACATACATACATACATACGTACATACATACATACATACATACATACATACATACATACATACATACATACATACATACATACATACATACATACATGCATGCATACATACATACATACATACATACATACATACATACATACATACATACATACATACATACATACATACATACATACATACATACATACATACATACATACATATCATACATACATACATACATACATATATGCATACATGCATACATACATAAATACATACATACATACATACATACATACATACATACATACATACATACATACATACATACATACATACATACATACATACATACATACATACATACATACATAGGTTTGTACCTTCAACGTAAGATTGAACTTCTTTAATGATACATCCATTTGTCTCTTGTATTTCTCTAGGTGCCTTGGATATATGTTATACATGTTAAGGACATTAGTCCTTGTTTCCACTTTTTGTAAACGACATGCTAATTCAATTGAACAATGGTTTTGTTTTTATTATTTTTTCCTCTCTCTGCAAATTATTGTGAAAAGGTGGCTTGTGCCAATGACATTATTAATTACTAAGCCATTTCAGAACTTGCCTTGATGTTTTGCCTATCCTTAACGTTTTCCCATAATAAAAACTGTTTTATTATTTTTTTCTATCCCATTCTTTGCCATTGTACTTTTTCAACTATTCTTTGTTTTTCTCTCTAATTTTTAATTCTACCAGGTCTATTCATTATGTAACTACAAAGTGGAATTTGTACCAAGTACTTTATGTACATCTGATTCCAGTTTATCAAAAGGGTTTGGATGTGATGCTCATATTCACAAGTAAGTCATCCACGAAAGTATCCCAAAAAGTATGCTAGACAAAGGTTGCTTTCTCTTCGCAGTTCAGAACCTTAAAGAATATTTGTTCATTAGTAAGACTTTCTCCATGTCCGTGTCAGGCTCTTACGTCATAGCCATGTTTGTGAAAGGCAACAACCATAGAGAACATGCATCCAGCCTCCGCTCTCCCCCACCAAACTCCATGCGGGCTGTCGCGTGTGCAGTGCGCGTGTAACTCATCAGTATTCCATGCTGTGATGTGGTACATCAGTGCAATCCCACTTATACTGGCAGTGTTGCACGACCGAGCCGTGTATACTACACACACACGCGCGCACGCACGCACACACACACACACACACACACACACACACACACACACACACACACACACACACACACACACACACACACACACACACACACACACACACACACACACACACACACACACACACACACACACACACACACACACGTCGATCGTCACAGTATAAAAACATATCAACTACAGCTCCCGAGAAACAACGGAACTTCATAACTATAAATATAACAGGAAACTAGTTTGTATTCAATGGGAGGGGGGTGTTTCTGGATACCTATGATGATTTAATGTAGAAGAAATAGTGAATATTGAAGAAAATGAAAATTAATCGAAATTTACATGGAAATGACGATGAAATTAAACCCAACGTAAACATTGAAACAGCAGGGACATCTGCTGGCACAATACCGAAGCGTAGTGTAAACATCGAAACACCATTGGGTGTTCTAAGGCATGATGGAGAAGAGATTTTTTTTTGGATTTAATAAATACGACAGAAGACTGAGTAGCTTTATAGATATAGGACAGGAGATGAGAGCATAGAACAAAGGATTACAAAGGCGGAGCATGCCGACAGGAGACCTTTTGGTCCATATCTAGGTCGGATGCGAAGAAAAATAATAATAGTAAATTAATAAATAAAAACTATAATAATATAAACAACAAATAAAAACATTAATAAATGCATAGGTATAGATATTATGGTATTAAAGAAAGAAATTATGCACCTAAAGAATAAGTACAACGAAACCTATAGAGAACTGAGGGAATCAAAAAAGAAAATGCTGAAATATATAACAAGGTAAGTGATTTGAAAAAGGAATTAATCAGAAGAAAATTAAAGTGAAAGGATGAAAAACAAAAATACCACCAATAAATACCACCTTAAAGAATAGGTAAATAAACAAATTAAAGAGGTGACCGAGAAGGTTCAACGAAACATTGGAGAGGAAGACTTACTAATAATCAAAAGAAAAAAAAAATGGCAAATGGACAAACAAAACCAAGATATAGCTTTCAACGAAATAATCCAACAACAAATGCAGGAGAATACCAAAGACATGATTATTCAAGTAATTAAAGAGATCGAAAGTTGGGTTACAGATATAATAGAAAAAAGAAGCGCATAGTAGTATATAGTATAAAGGAAATAACATAACCTAGTTAAGTATTTGACAGAAAAAGAAAAGAATGAATCAAAAAGAAACATTCTGAAAGCAGTACAGGACGAAGAGTAAGAATTAAAAAAAAAAAGTATAGTATCGTAATACTCAAAAGAAAACAAAAAATACCTCTAAAGACCAAATCAAGGTCACAATTGGCAGCAGAAGAAGTATTAGCAAAAGCAGGAAGGCTAGAAAATAGTGAAAACAATAAAAACGTGTGGATAGAAATATATGAACGATGTGGAAAAAGAAAGAGAGAAGACAAGAAGAAGTTAAGTTAAAAAAAAAAAACGAGAAAAGAACGGGGAACGAAAAGAACTCATTATATTGGAGAGTATCAGACATGAGGATAAGAAAAATGTATGTATATAAAAAAACGAAAAGAACAGAGAACGAGATAAAGAAGGGAAAAAAGTGATTTATACTAACATAGACGGTCTGATCTCAGGATTAAACAAACTAAATTATTATCTGTCAAAAGAAAAAACAGATATGATGGAAATTGTGGAGACAAAATTAAAGGGTCCAGTACAACTAAATAGTGTTGAACAATGATTATATAATCAATGGATAAAAAATAGAGAGAAGAACAGGGTGAAGGAGTCATGTTTTTGACTAAGAAAACATTAAATGTGACGAAGGTTACAGAGAGAGAAAATAGTGTTGAAATGGTTATGACAAAATTTGAAAATAGTGACATGAAAAGTAGAAATTTTGTGGTGACTTATGTACCCCCAAAAACGTATTCTTAGAAAGAGAGCGATTATTCTAAAATGTTAGAAGACACAAGGCATTCATTAAATGAGACACTGAAGGACAGAGGAAACGTAGTACTTATGGGTGATTATAGCTGCAAAGAAATATATTGGGTATAGATGATAGTAAAAGGTGGAGAGGACCCTTGGGGAAATATATTACTTGATATGACTAAAGAATATACAATGACAAAATGGGTAAAAGAAAATCCCAGATATAAAAACAATAAAGAACCGGCAAAACTAAATGTAATATTTACATCGAAGCCTGAAATTGTGGAAAAATTAAACACAAGGCACCAATTAGGAAAAGTGACCACATAATACTTGAGTTGGAACTAAAATAGAAAATATATATGGAAACGAATGAGAAATATAGAAAAGAAAGACTGCTGTATAACAAAACAGACTTTGGATAACTTAGAAACTTCATTCAAAAAACAAATTGGGAAAAAGTCTTTAATAAAGAGACGCAAATGGAAGAGAAGTGGATGGTTTTGAAAGGAATCTACAATGAAGGAGTGGGTAAATATGTACCAAGACAAAAAAGGAAAAGGTGTATATTAAGTGCTGGTATAACAAAAGGTGCAGTGGGGCAAAAAATAGAAGAGATAAAGCTTGAAAGAGATGGAGAAAAGATGAAAAACCTGGAAAGTGGAAAATATATATCAATATAAGGAATGAATATGTAAAAGTGCACAGGGAAGCAAAATAGAAACCATGAGAAAGACACACACAACCAAAATTATTCTATAGAGATGTGAACAGTAAACTATAAACAAACAAGAAATAGTAAAATTACGCCAAGGGACACAGAATGCACAGAAGATATAGAAATAGCCGAAGTCATGAACAAATACTTCAAGTTCAATAGAGAAAATATACAGTAGGGGGATGAAAAAAAAGTGAAGTGAAATCTCCGCCCATAAGTGAAGTAATTGTAACAAGAAAAGAAATAATGGACCAAATAATACAGCTTGGTAACAAGAAATCGCACTGCCCGAATGGAATTGCAAACTGAATACTAAAAGAATGTATCTATAAACTAAAAGATATAGTACATAATGTAATAAGCTGCTCATTTAAAGAAAGAAAACTACCAGAAGAACGGAAAAATGCAAATATCGCACCAATATATAAAGGGGGAAACAAGGAAGACCCAACTATTTATAGACCGGTCTCCTTTACAAGTACAGTAGCCAAAATATATATATTGTATGTATCAAGCGCAGATTTTCACTGGTACACACTGTGCTAAACACAACAGCATTTTAACACTGATTTCATTTCTTAGTGAGATTTTAAATTTTCTTACTTTAGATCTTATTCCAGGGGGGTGGGAAAATACAAGCCTTCCATAGTCTTCCATATCTAATTGACGTTTCGACCTCAGGGAGTCATCTTCAGAATAGCATACAAGAATTAAGTCACAGTCTTACACAGCTACATAATACGCAATTGACATTTATGTGCAGTAAACATGGATTTTAATATAGGCCGCTTGGGAACGCTGAAAGGATCGTGTCAACCTGCGTGGACAGACACATTCGCTCAGGAGCGGGAGGGGAAGGGGGAGGGAGAGGGGGATAATCAGGTAAGGTGGTTCATCTCACGGGGACACCCCGCTGGCAAAGAGGGTTGAGGTGGGGGAGAGGAAGGAGGTGGGTGTTACTGCCGATGGGCTCCAAATCTAGAAGTGGAATTAAAGAGAAGAATAACAGAAATCATGTTGGATTGTATATTGATTATCAGAGCTCTTTCCTTTGTGTGGATGGCCTCTAGCATTTTTAGTTCCTTTATTTTGTTACAATGTGAGACTATCTTAGTGTTATTCACAATAGTTTCCTTATCAATTACAGCCTGATAGTATTGGAGATGGTGTTGTTTAATTGCGTACTGTTGTAAATGTAAGGACAACCGTCTACTAAGTTGTCACGTCGTGAACCCAATGTATGTAGAATATGGGGTGCGCAGTCCCCAGAAATACAACGGTATTCAAATATAACATTGGTTCTCGATAATGTGCCGCCATTACCAGACAGATTGTTTTTCATGACCAGGTAACATGTACGGGGATTGTCGTAGAATATGGTTACTCTTAATTTATTATAGCCACCCATTGGCTTAAAAATTCTATTTATGATTCTTTTTATCTGTTTCTCATCTTGTTGGTAAGAGCTACAAAATATATTCTGATAGAATACAGTGACGGTCTTTGCTTGGTCCGACGTTCTCACTGTAACCTTACGTTCTAGTAAGTCCTTAGTTACACTGTCAAACTCTTGATTGGAGTAACCATTATTCACAAGCATCTGGCCTAGGTAAGTAAACTCTAAATGGAGCATGTGCCAAGAGGAACAAATAGAAATTGCCCGCCGGATATATGCCTAAATGACACCTTTCTTATAATTAAGAGAACATTCACCAAGACCATTCATGCATTTACCGCTATCAGTGGGCTTACAATACACCATAGTTTCCACTAAAATATCAAGGAAAGAAATCATATTGTTTACATTGAGCTCTGTTGAAAATTGTAAGCCAGAAATGGCTTGGAGATTAGATCTGAGCTTTTCAAGCATATGCACGTCAGAAACACAAACAAAAATGTCATCAACACAACTAAGATATAAGTGCGGTTTCATAATTATGGATTGAAAGGTTTCATTTTCTCCATAGAAATTGTAAGACAATGGGTGATTATGATCAATCAAGAGTAACCATATTCTACGACCAATCCCGTACATGTTCACTGGTTATGAAAAACAATCTGCCTGTTAATGGCGGCAAAATGATCGAGAACCATTGTTATATATGAATACCGTTGTACTTCTGGGGACTACGCACCCCGTAATTCTACATACATTGGGTTCACGACATGCCAACTAAGTAGACGGTTGTCCTTACATTTACAACAGGGAGCATAAACAACACCATCTCCAATACTACCAGGCTGTAATCGATAGGAAAACTATTGTGAATAACACTAAGATAGTCGCACATTGTAACAAAATAAAGGAACTAAAATGCTAGAAGCCATCCACATAAGGGAAAGAGCTCCGATAATCAATATACAATCCAACATGACTTCTGTTATTCCTCTTTATTTCCTCTTCTAGATTTGGAGCCCATCGGCAGCAACACCCACCTCCTTCCTCTCCCCTTCCTCCACCCTCTTGACCAGCGGGGTGTCCCCTCGAGACGAACTATCCTGCTTGATAAACGCTAAAATCATTACATACAACAATAACATTACAAAAAGAAATTTGATTGGATGCAGTTCGATCAAATCTAGCAAGGGAATAAATGTTAAACTCCATCAAGGTTTGTACAAATTAGATAATTATATTTCCATAAAATTTCAAAAGTTTTTGAATTGTAATATACCAGTTATGAGCAATTGTCCCATACTTGTTGGATACCAAGACGGTATCAAATGTCACGTGTACTTCTTCCACTACCTCTCCGAATTTCCTCTTTACCATGTCTCACTCAGTTATGTATTCTGTACCTTGCTTCTTCATTCTATAATTCCTTCTTTGTATCAGCACTGAAGATGTAATTATACGAAAGCGCTCTGCTTCGTTAGTTTACTTTTCCTAGTGGTTATTTATGCATATATGTATATGTATGTATATATATATGTATATGTATATATATATGTATATGTATATATATGTATATATATGTATATGTATATATATAATATATAGGTATGTATATATATATGTATGCAAATATATATATATACATATATATATATATATATATATATAGGTATATATATATATATATACATATATATATATATATATATATATGCTTATGTATGTATGCGTGTGTATGTTTCCCTTTATAAATAGAACAGTAACTGATGTCTTAATAAGTACCTTAATGAGTTGTAAATTTACGACGCGAGTGAATCATCTGTGACCTAATACACAGTCAC
>NC_134793.1:65545860-65548360 GCF_046742065.1 Oratosquilla oratoria | reverse complement strand
GCATTAATGAGTTCCTAAGACCCTTTGTCTTTGGGTAACTCAGTTTGTGGCCGCCACTTGATTTCACGTTATTATGAAAATCAAGAAAAATTAAACGCACATCTAAACTTTTAATACTATTCAGTAAAGTTAATAGGATCACAAGGTGAATATAACCAGAGACATACAATTGAGTAACACATTCTAAAACAGAAGATTCCCAGACGTTAATCGCTTTTAAAAGGGGTGAAAGAGAAATATTTAGCAAGAGATTCAATGTCTAGGCTTCCCGCGTCACTGCCACAGACGTCACATAACACCTAAATGAATTACTAGCTGAGTTAATTATATTACCTACAAACAGGGGGATACAGAGGACTTACATCAGCCGACAATCCTGCCCGAAGCTGCACACCCATTTCATCGCACTCTCTTACGCTGACTGCCTGACACGCCCTATGGCGCTTGTTCCTCCTACAAAAATCACCTTTGATTGGCCCTTAGGAATAGCGTTTATGAAGGTTGAACCTGATTGACCAAGACAGCCTAAACGTTCTGCGCTTGGCAGGCGCGAGAATTGAGTTACGTAACGCAAGGTACTAATGGAGGATTGTATTACATTAACACAGAAACAAAATACTAATTCACTTTGTCATGCTTATAGGGTTATACACAAAACTAAGGCAACCTATAGAGCTAAAATTATTCAAAGGTGACACCAAGACGTCACCCAACCGTTACATAAGTGACGCCTTTTCATCCAAAGTGGATGTGCTGTATCCTACTGTGAATGTGCTGTATCTTGCTACACGGCCTCTTACCCGGGCCAACAAGCAAAATACATGGGTGACCCGTCATCCAGGAGGGGCCAGAATAAAATAGAGGGAGGGAGTGAATGGTAGTGGAATACATAGAATGGAGTGGGTGGGAGTGAATTTTATGCCTTTGGTTTTTGGCTATATCCCTTGAACATGGGAAACAGCCATTGGTATATCTATGTATATATATATATATGTATATATATATATATATATATATATATATATATACACGAGGTGTGTTTTATAAGCAAGTACCGTTTTGAAACAGAAATGAAACAAGTAGAGTTTCCGTAACAATCTTATTTTTACTTGAAAGCCCGTACTCTAATCTACTTTTCAACATAATCACGGAATCATCTGACCGTGTTTAAATTTGTTTGTGAGTTTTTGAAGTGTCTCCCCCGATTGAGAATGCCGTCGAGTGTGAAATATGCGTTGTGATTCGTTTTCCTACTGCCAAAGGAGTGAAAGCGCTTGAAATTCATCGTCAGATCAGTGATGAGTATTTCATAAACCACGCTTCTTGATACTTCAGGAAACTGATCAGATAACGACGAAATCGTAAAGCGGCTGTTTTCTTTCACTTTTTTATAAACTTTCTGCACCAAACTATCCATAATATGTGAAGGTGGTCCACTTCGTTCTTCATCATGCACATTTGCACGGCCATCTTTGAAAATTCTCACCCATTTCCGCACCATTCTATCACTCATAATGTTCTCTCCATACACTTCACTGATCTGACGATGAATTTCAGCCACTTTCACGTCTTTAGCAGTAATAAAACGAATCACAGCGTGTATTTCACAGTCGGCGGCATTCTAAACACGGTCAGATGATCATGATTCCATAATTATGTTAAAAAGTAGATTACAGTACAGGCTTTCACGTATAAATATTTCTTTACGAAAAGTTTACTTGTTACATCTATATTAAAAACGGTACTTACTTTATCCCGCCTCGTGTATATATATTTATATATATATATATATATACATATATACATATATATATGTATATATATATGCAGAGTCCACTAGGAAAAGGAAAAACACATGGAGTCCGAGCGCTTTCGTGATATATTCACATTATCAAGGAGTACAGAAAGATGAGAACCAAAAAATGGAGATACAGAGTATAAGTAGAACAAGAGAGACATTTGCCCTCCTCTCCGAAGCCTGAAAGCTCAGGTTGGGTCACTCGGTGAGGTCATGGAAACATATTATTATTACATTAACTTTTAAAATATGTACTATTTATATTACTGACAATATATGGATCTAATTTATATAATCCTAAACTATTATTAATGAGTTGGTCATAATTCCATTTGATAATTCCTGACTCTATGATATTTCTTTCTGTTATATTCTTACATTGTATAATTTTTGAAGCATTTTTCCAGTCAATAGGATGGTCAAATTCACAAACATGTTTAAAAAGTGCACTAGATTCTTGGCCCTTTTTTATGCTGTTTTTATGCTGTTTAATCCTAACCTCTAATTCTTTTCCTGTTTGACCTACATAATATTTGTCACATTTACTACAAGGTATTTTATATACACAGCCTGTAGAATTGTCAGGGGAATTCTTTATGAGAAGATTTTTTAGAGTTGTGTTGTTCTTGAAGGCTACATTTACATTGAAATTTTTAAGAATATTAGGAATCTCTATAAGATTTTCATTAAAAGGAAGTATAA
>NC_134793.1:65505860-65510860 GCF_046742065.1 Oratosquilla oratoria | reverse complement strand
TATTATTATTATTATTATTATTATTATTATTATTATTATTATTATTATTATTATTATTATTAGTATTATTATTATTATTATTATTATTATTATTATTATTATTATTATTATTATTATTATTATTATTATTATTATTATTATTATTATTATTACCATTATTATTATTATTGCTATTTTGGTTATTATTGTTGTTATTATTGTTATTATTATTTTTGTTATTAATGCTATTATTATCGTTATCATTAACGTAATTATTATCGTTATTTTTATCGTTATTATTAACGTTATTGTTATTGCTAATATTATCGTTATTGTTATTGTTATCATTATTGTTATCGTTATTGTTATCGTTATTGTTATCGTTATTGTTATCGTTATTGTTATCGTTATTGTTATCGTTATTGTTATTGTTATCGTTATTGTTATCGTTATTGTTATCGTTATTGTTATCGTTATTGTTATCGTTATTGTTATCGTTATTGTTATCGTTATTGTTATCGTTATTGTTATCGTTATTTTTATCGTTATTGTTATTGTTATCGTTATTCTTATCGTTATTGATATCGTTATTGTTATTGTTATTGTTATCGTTATTGTTATCGTTATTGTTATCGTTATTGTTATCGTTATTGTTATCTTTATTTTTATAGTTTTTATCGTTTTTGTTATCGTTTTTGTTATCGTTATTATTATCGTTATTGTTATCGTTATTGTCATCGTCATTGTTATTGTTATTGTTATCGTTATTGTTAACGTCATTGTTACCGTTATTGTTATCCTTATTGTTATTCTTATTGTTATCCATATTGTTATCCTTATTGTTATCCTTATTGTTATCGTTATTTATCGTTGTTATCGTTAGTTATCGTTGTTATCGTTATTGTTATCGTTATTGATATCGTTATTGTTATCATTATTGTTATTGTTATCGTTATTGTTACAATTATTGTTATCGTCATTGTTATCGTTATTGTTGTCGTTAATGTTTTTGTTATCGTTAGTCGTTATTGTTAGTCGTTATTGTTATCGTTATTTATAATGTTATTGTTATCTTCCACCTGTAGCCCCACAGGAGACATTCCTAAAAAAAAATAAAGGCTTAATAGGGTTTAGGAGTTTTTCAACCAGCACCCTAAGGTCTGGGTCTTGTAATTTGCATGGATGTGGTATAGATGCGAGTAAAAGTGAAGAGATAGGTAGCATGTTTATCAGAAGAAAGATGGATGTGTTGTCCTTGAGTGAAACTAAGTTGAGAGGGAAGGCAAGTGTGAGTTTGGGAATGTAATTGGGAGGTTTTCAGAAATGTAGAGAGGGAGAGGGAAAGAGAGAGAAGGGGTGGCTATACTAGTAAATGAAGAGATAGGTAAATGTGTGGTGGAGTGGAAGGAGGTTTCCTCAAGGATAATGTGGATGAAGGTGAAACTGGGAAAGGAGATGTGGGTCTTTGTAAGTGCATATGGGCCTCGTAGTGAGAAGAGTGTAGGAGAAAGGGAAGCTTTTTGGATAAATTAAAATGAGTGCATAGAGGGATTAGGGAGGAACGTCAATGTAGTAGTATTGGGAAACCTTAATGCTAGGGTAGGAAATGAACTAATTGACGGAGTGATTGGGAAATGTGGAGTTCCAGGAAAGAATCGTAGTGGAGAGTTGATGGTGGAGATGTGTCTAGAAAGAGAGTTGTTGATAGCAAATACAGTTATTCGGAAGAATGTCAAGCATAAGTACACATGGGAGAGGGTGGTGGATGGAAGGGTGGTAGTAGCGCATTAATGGACATGTAGTGGTAGATAGGAGTATAATAGGAAGGGTTAAGGATGTACATGTGCTAAGGGGAGAGGTGTGAGGGAATATCAGATAATTTTTTGGTGGAAGGCAAGTTAAGAGTGGAGGATAGATGGAGAAAGAGGAAAAGGTAGGAAGGTGCTTAGAGTGAACTCTTTAAATGAAAAGGAGAATGAGTACAAGAAGAAGCTGAGAGAGTAGTGGGAGGGAGTGAAGGATAGAGTAGATCTAGGAGTGGAGGAGGATTGGGGATACAAGGAGGGAGTCACAAGCTGTGCAAAGATGGTGTGTGGAACAAGAAGGACGGTAGGAAATAGAAGGAAGGATAGTGAATGGTGGGATGAGGAAACAAAGAAGGTTGTAGAAGAGAAGAAGCGAGCTTTCACAGATAAAATAGGAGGAGGGAGTCATATGAGAGGTACAAAGAAAAGAAAAGAGAAGCAAAACACAATGGTAAAGGAGGCAAAGAGGAGAGCAGATGTGAAATGGGGTAAGAGCATGATCGAAATTTTTGAAAGTAATAAAAAGATGTTTTGGAAAGAAATTAAGAGAGGAAGAGGAGGCGAATCAAGTAGAGAAGAAAAGGTAAAAGGTGCATATGTAGAGATGATAATGGAAGAGAAGGCTGTAAGGGGAAGATGGGCAGTATTTTAGGGAGTTGCTAAATGTGAAGGAGGATAGAGAGGGAAAATAGTTGCAGTGGGAAGTGCTAAGAAAATGAGAGTGATGAGTGAGGAAAATGGAGGAGAAAAAAAGGAAGGATGAAGTGAAGGCAGTTGTTAAGATGATGAGAGCAGGTAAGGCACATAGTCTGGATGAATGCCATGCAGAATGTCTAAAACAAGGAGGTACAGTGATGGTGGACTGGCTGGTGAGGTTATCTAATGTTTGTTGGAGAGAGGGTAGGGTGCCGGAGGACTAAAGGAGTGCCTGTATAGTTCCACTTTACAAGGGAAAAGGGGACAAGTGTGAGTGTAGTAGTTTCAGAGGGATTAGCTTGTTAAGTGTAGTTGGGAAGGCTTATGGGAAGATCTTCATTGAGAGGATTAGGACAGGAATAGAGGGAGTAATTGGCAAGGAACAGTGTGGATTTAGGATGGGTGGAGGTTGCGTAGATCAGATTTTTGTGGTAAGACAGATATGTGAGAAAGCTATAGGAAAAGGTTAGGATGTTTTTTCATCGCTTGCAAATGGTCTAAGAGTCGAATATTCGTTACTAGAGCCTGCCTTTTTTCCCTGTTGGTTTCCAACTAAAATTCGATTCAGTCTATTTGTAAGGATCTTAGAGAATACTTTTTATACATTTGATAGCAAGCTAATCGGTCGGTAGTTATCAAGGTTTTTCTAGTCTCCTTTTCTATGAAGCAAAATCACCATAGCATTGCACCAGGATTCAGGAATGCCTTCTTGACGTAAGCACTGGGTGTACAACTGAGCTAACTTAATATGAGCTTCTTTCCCTGCGTCTTTCAAAAGATCTTTCGATATACCATTTACCCCATGTGCTTTTCCTCGTTTCATATTTTTTAGAGCAAATTCTACTTCTTACTTTGTAATCTCTAGTAAACTATTAACGTCTACAGATAAAATTACTTGCTCAACTACGGTTTTCGGTGAGTAAAGCTCTTTGTAAAATTCTTCTATTCTTTTTACCATTCTGTCTCTGCATTTAATTATCTCTCCATTTGTATCTTGAAACATATAATTTTCTGTCTTGTTAAATAATGTCTGTGCTCGATCCCTTTAATCTTTTTACATTTTCGAATAGTTTCCTCTTTTTCATCCATGTTTCTCTTTCTTTTCCCTAATATCTGCCTTTTTTTTATAAGCTTATTTAGTTCTACTGTTTCTATTTCGTCTCTCCTGCTTTTAATCTGCATAGTCCTTCTTTTCATTAGCTCCCCTATCCGAGGGTTTGATACCTTCACGTGGTGGATAGGTTTGAGAATCTTATTGACTACTAAAGCTATATCGATAGGGAGGAAACCTCTACAGGGTCATCCATATTGAACAAGTTTTATAAGAAATACGAGACAAAGAGCAGCTCACACATAGAGACGGAGGACCCACTGCTAAATGGCACGTCCCTGATGGCGAACAAGAAAATTCCTCGTAGATATATAGGGTATCGTCATAATAACGGCGTGGACCATTGGGCTTTCTATAGATATATAGGGCTCACTGAATACAATGAATAACGTGACATCAGAGAAATATCTCACCATAAACTAGTTCGCAGGGAGGTGAGATTACTGCCAAAACTCTTTCGTAGAAACCATGAATTTCACAGCCAAAAGAAAATCAAG
This sequence comes from Oratosquilla oratoria, assembly GCF_046742065.1. Classification (NCBI taxonomy): domain Eukaryota; kingdom Metazoa; phylum Arthropoda; class Malacostraca; order Stomatopoda; family Squillidae; genus Oratosquilla; species Oratosquilla oratoria. The sequence continues at coordinate 65,506,772 of NC_134793.1, read as the reverse complement.
CGATCCTGTTGAATTATCATCTCCTAAAGGTCCAACTATATTGTCTTGTGTACTTAAGGGTAGTGTGCCACCGAATGTGAGTAAGCACTGCCCAAGAAGATCCAAATCTTGGCTGGAGAGTTTAATGGAAGAACTAGACAACATCAAGTGGGACATCGTAGGACTGAGCGAAGTGCAAAGATTAAAAAAAAAAAAAAAAAAAAAAAAAAAAAACTGATGCAGTTACAAGATAGTCCCCACCTGTTCTACTATAGTGGTAAGAAAAAAGAAAAAGCAAGTGGAGTAGGATTCTTGATAAATTGAGAGGTTGCTGGTAACGTAATCAAGTTCAGTAGGATATCAGAAAGGGTAACTTGGATTGTTATTTGACTGTGTAAAAGGTACAGTCTAAAAATAATTCAGGTTTATGCACCAGCTTTACAAAGTTCAGACGATGAAATTGGGTCCTTCTATGATGATAAGTCAGATAATGGACCAAGAAAAAAATAAGTACACGTTGGTAAGAGGCGACTTTAATGTTAAAGTGGGGAAGAAGATGGGAGATGAGTCGTTCATTGGAAAGTTTGGAATAGATGAAAGAAGTGACAGAGGTGAAACGTCAGTCAATTTTCCGGAGGACTACAACATAAGAAAAATGAAGGCATTCTTCCAAAATCGTGTAATGAACCTACACAAAAGCGTCAGCAATGTTACGGTCATAAATAAAGTCATCATAGGTGGTGACCATAGGATGGTAGGTTGCACAGGAGAATTCAATTTCAGATCCGAGAGAAATAAACTAGTTTTAAAAAATAATATAAGCCTTGCAAAAGTTAAAAATAACAAGAAGATATTTCAGTTAGAAATTAAAAATAGATTCGAAGGTATGAATTTTAATTTAGTGAATATCATTAGGAAATCGGCAGAGATAGT
>NC_134793.1:65493360-65500860 GCF_046742065.1 Oratosquilla oratoria | reverse complement strand
GTATCAATATAATGAGCAGTGTTATATAGACTTGCCACAAGTATACAACACTGTGCAGCCCACATCAAGTTTCAACAAGATTCTTGTTGAAACTTGTTCTAGGTAAGCAGCTTCTCACTGAGTCAGTTGCTGCTTTGGAATCAAACAGGAATGATGTCTTCTGGACCTGGCAGAGTGGTTTTTTCAGGCAGAAAAAATGATCCTGTCTGGAATTATTTTGAAAAACTACCAACAACTTCTGGCAAAAGGTACCGAGCTAAATGCAAAGATTGCAGCCAGGAACTACAGGGCATTGTATCAAGATTAAAATATCACAGAGATAAATGCCAAGATCAGCCACAGCATACAGAAGAAGAAATTGATGACCCAGGTAAATAATTTTATTTATATTGTCTGCATTTCTCCCTTTTCATACGCAACTATATAAATTTGGTGAACAATAGAGAGCATTTGCAATAAAAATGTGAAGGCCTAAAGAGATGATACTTCAATTTAATTACCTCTAAATTTGGGTAATGACTATATCACTATGATATACTGTATCTACTCAACTTTGGGGCCTAGATGATTGTTATTCATTTCATTCAACATTTTGTAATATATTTCATAGGTTTCATTGGAATTCAGCCCACATGGGATTCAGCCTAAAGGGATTGAGCCTAACCTAACCCAACTAACCAATTATTTTTAGTGAATTTAAAAGTGGACTGAATCCTGTGTGGGCTGAATTCCAAACCCACCTATTTCATATCCTGTTAATTATTTCCAAATAATTTAGTGGCTTGTGTGAATATGATCATTATCTAGAAAAATAATTTCTGTACTCAAAAGTAGTCTAAATCACACTGTATTCATTCATTTATTCATTAATTTACAAATTATGCAGTATGCTAAATTTTCTGTTTCCATTTCAGGATATGTATCAACAGCTTCAATCTCTTCATCATCGGCTCCACTTGAATTATCTGCAAACCTGACTCCACCATTGAAAAGGTCACTATCATACTCCTCCACAGGCGCCACTTCTGCTAAATAATTTTCATCTAAAAGAAAGTCATCAACATCTCTGGACAGATTTTCTCAAAAGGAAAATCTCGACAAAGAAGTTGCAAGAATGATATTTGCTACAATTTTACCATTTCGTCTTGTTCAGCATCCTCAGTTTCTCAAGATGGTTCAGAACCTGAGGCCAGGTTATATTCCTCCATGCAGAAAAGATATTGCTGATAAGTACTTGGATCTTGTGTATGAAAAGGAATATAAAAAGTGTGCAGATGACCTGAATAATGAAACTGTATGTCTTTCAATTGATGGGTGGTCTAACATCCATAATGAGCCCATAATATGTGTCACTCTAACAACACCCACTGGTCAGATTTATTTAGTTGATACAATAGACACATCAGGGAAACCTCATACTGCTGAATATCTTCTACAACTTGTACAAAATTCGATCAAGAAGGCTGAACAAGATTTTGGTCGTCACATTGGAAGTGTTGTGACAGACAATGCAGCAAATGTCACCAAAATGTCACTCTTGGAGGAATCGAGTGAACCTGAGCATACTGTCCTCACATACGGCTTATACCGTTCCTTGTATACTTGTGGCAAGTCTAAATAACACTGCTCCTTATATTGACATACTAAAAATGTCCTTTAGCAATCAGATCGCATATCAGATAGCAATCCCACAATATTTAGAATCTATAAAAAATCGATTTAAATCAAATAAATCTGATTTAAAAAAATCGATTATATATATATATATATATATACATATATATATGCATATATATATATATATATATATATATATATATATATATATATATATTTTAAGGAATGTCCCCTGTGGGGCTACAAGGAGAAGGATGCCTAGTCCCAATCCCCGTCCCTTTCTTCTCGCCTCTTACGATCCAAGTGGGAATACTTGGTGGCAGAATTCTTTTCCCCCACCACAGGGAATTCCCCCACCACAGAAAAAGAATACTCAGAGAAATGGTACAGGACAGCAACAAGGGGTTGGGGGACAGCATAACGGAGGGACAGTCGTAGTATAAAAGTACCATCATTTCTTTATGAACAGAGTTTTCCTCTATCATAGACAAAATGATGTGTGGCTCTGGTCCGTAGGGGCGCCCCATATAGACCCTAAAGTATCAACTGCATGTTACTTTGCCACAATAACAAGCAGCCAATACCCCAGACGGGTGGAGTGAAGGTGGAGGTAGAATGTAGATTGAGAGAAGCGAGTAAATGCCTTGGTGGATTAAAGAGTGTAATGAGGAATAGACATTTGGGAATGGATGCTAAGAGGAGACTGTATGAAGGAGTGATTGTGCCAACAGCACTGTATGGGGCAGAAACATGGAACATAAGAGAAGAAGAGAGGAGTTTCAATGTGTTTGAGATGAGGTGTCTGAGAAGTATGATGGGGGTTACTAGGCTAGATAGAGTGAGAAATGAGGAGGTGAGGAGGAGAACAGGGGTGGAAAAGGAGTGGGAGATAGGGTTGATGAAAGAATATTAGGATGGTTTGGACACATGGAAAGAATGAGTGACGAAAGACTGGTAAAAGAGGTATGGAAGGCAGATGTGGAGGGAGTGAACATGAGGGGACGTCCTAGGATGAGGTGGATGGATGGGGTGAAGGGGGCTTTGGGGAAGAGGGGAATGTCTGTTGAGGAAGGACGGGAGAGGACTGAAGACAGGGGTGAATGGAGAATGGTTGTATATGGATGATGTTGTGATTGCATGAGGTGGAATGGGCGGGTGGATGGGGGGTGAGGTAGTATGTGTGAGCAAAATTTGACGCAGCCCGAAGGGATTTCTCCCCGTCCTCTCCTTTTATGCAATGGGGGGACGGAGAGGGGGGGTCGCCGATTTAATGAAGCGGCCTTGCTGTGGATGTGCTGTGTCTTGCGACACTGCTTCTGACCCAGGGCAGTGGACAAGGTGCAGGGATGACCTGTCATCCGGGAGGTGCTCAGATAAGAGGGAGGGTGGAGGGGTGTGGAGTGTATTCAGGGATGGAATGGGTGGAAATGATTTTATGCCTTTCTCTTTTTCGCCACCTCCCTTGTAAGGAGGAAAAATCCTTGGTATATGTATGTATATGTATGTAAAAAGAAAAAAAAATCGCCAACCCTGGTGTCCACTAACCTCATATAACAACACCTGTTAAGTCCGGCTAAAATTAGTATTTCAAAGCATGACAGTGCCTTGAAAATAGTTTCTTATTTCACTATAAAAGTTTATATTAACTTATACTGCAATGAATAAGTCAATAGTTGATGTATTTGTCCTCTATACAATGTTAGGTTTCTAGTTTTGATATATTTGTCCAATATAAAATGTTAGGTTACAAAGAAAGCAATGGCCTCCGCTAGCGGACCCAGGGATCTGGGTGCGCACGTCCTGTGTAAAAGTAGTCCTTGATATATACATATATATATATATATATGTATGTATATATATATTATATATATACATATATATACATATAGATATATATACATATATATATATATATAAGTTACACCATTATGATTCATACCTTTGCATAAACGACACACATGCATATATAAATGCGTGTGTACTGTACATGTATACATACATAATACATACATACATGCATACATACATTTCATACATTCATACATACATACATACATACATACATACATACATACATACATACATACATACATACATACATACATACATACATACATACATACATACATACATACATACATATGTACATACATACATACATACATACATACATACATACATACATACATACATACATACATACATACATACATACATACATACATACATACATACAACATACATACATATATACATAAATACATACATACATACGTACATACATACATACATACATACATACATACATACATACATACATACATACATACATACATACATACATACATACATACATACATACATACATACATATATACAAATCATATGTAACATCCATGATACCACGTGTATCCTCCGTGACGTTACACTCAGAAGACGTGCAGCATCCCTGACGTCACGTTACTTCGTGGTACCTCGATCGAGTTTAGTTGATATATCCGGATCATCATGGCAATATATATCTGACCATAAGTTTTGACTTAAAGGGCATCCAAGGAAACGAATAAACATATAATGCACTGTATATAAGTGACGAATAACATAACTCTCTCACTCTCCCCCCTCTCTCTCTCTCTCTCTCTCTCTCTCTCTCTCTCTCTCTCTCTCTCTCTCTCTCTCTCTCTCTCTCTCTCTCTCTCTCTGTCTCTCTCTCTCTCTCTCTCTCTCTCTCTCTCTCTCTCTCTCTCTCTCTCTCTCTCTCTCTCTCTCTCTCTCTCTCTCTCTCTCTCTCTCTCTCTCTCTCTCTCTCTCTCTCTCTCTCTCCCCTCCTCTCTCTCTCTCTCTCTCTCTCTCTCTCTCTCTCTCTCTCTCTCTCTGTCTCTCTCTGTCTCTCTCTCTCTCTCTCTCTCTCTGTCTCTCTCTCTCTCTCTCTCTCTCTCTCTCTCTCTGTCTCTCTCTCTCTCTCTCTCTCTCTCTCTCTCTCTCTCTCTCTCTCTCTCTCTCTCTCTCTCTCTCTCTCTCTCTCTCTCTCTCTCTCTCTCTCTCTCTCTCTCTCTCTCTCTCTCTCTCTCTCTCTCTCTCTCTCTCTCTCTCTCTCTCTCTCTCTCTCTCTCTCTCTCTCTCTCTCTCTCTCTCTCTCTCTCTCTCTCTCTCTCTCTCTCTCTCTCTCTCTCTCTCTCTCTCTCTCTCTCTCTCTCTCTCTCTCCATCTCGCTCACTCACTGTCTAGCCCCACACTTTTTGTCTGCATCGTAACAGTTTTTAACTCTCTCCTTTCACTTTATTTTCTTCAGCCTTTTTCCTCCATTGCTTTACCATCTCTTATTTTCCTCTTCCGTATTTTTCCGACTTCAAACTATATGTATCATTCCTTTTTTTTCTCGCATTTCTTCTAATTATTACTATTATTATAATTATTCTTTATTGTTTCTTCTTATCCTTATTCAACCTTGTTATCCTCATTCTCATTCTTTCTCTTCTTCTTCTTCCTTTTCTTCCTTTTCTTCCTCTTTCTTGTCTTGCTATCCTTCTACTTTTCTCTTTTTTTCTCTTTCTTCTTTTTTCTTCCTTTTTATTACCTTTATCCTTATCCTTGTTCTTAATTTTCTCCTTTATTTTCTTCTTCCTCTTCCTACTTTTCTTGAGCTTCAGCTTCCAATCATTTGCTTGAGGTATGTTTAGGGCGTGCAGGTTGTACCTAACTCTGCAGGACCAGAAGACTTGGTCGTGTCTTCTTGGGCTCCTCCTCCTCCTCCTCCTTCTCGAGTGCTGGAGCCTCAACCGGTGACGTCACTCTACCTGTCGTCTTCTTTCTCCTCCTCCGTCTTCTTCTTCTTCTTCTTCTGTGGTTGAAGAGAATGCGGACGCGGGAACGGATGAGTCTCTCCCCCACTCCCCTCCCCTCCCCTCCCCTCCCCTCCCCGTCCCTCCCCCTTTCCCCTTCTCTCTCCTCCTCCTCTCCCCCTCTCCCGAGGTCCTGTGAGAGCCCCCCCCCCATGGGCCCGCGTATGAACACGGGACGAGATGAACACCCCCTAGTTCCCTCACCCCCCTAATCCAAGTATTCGCAACCCCCCTTTCACCCTTTACTCTGCACGCACACACACACACACACACACACACACACACACACACACACACACACACACACACACACACACACACACACACACACACACACACACACACACACACACACACACACACACACACACACACACACACACACACACACACACACACACGCACACACACAAACACACACACACATATACACACACACACACACACACACACACACACACACACACACACACTGTTCCACGTTCCCTCCCATTTCATCTTTATCAGGCTCCTATGGGAGGGGGTTTTCCGGATTGGCCCACGTTCTCCCCTGTCCCATTCCCATTCTCCCTCAACTTCTCCCTCTCCTCCCTTTTCTATCCCACTCTCCTTCTCCTTCCTTTTACGCTCTCTCTTCTCCACCCTTCCTCTTTCCTCTTTCTTCATCTCTCCCCTCTTCTTTCCTTCCCCATCTCCTCCCCTTTATATTCCTCCTCTTAGATTCCTTTTCTCCCCTCCCCTCCCCACCCCACTACCCTCTAATTCTCCCGTCACCTCCCCATCCCTCTCTTCCCTCTACTCTCCTCCCCATTCCCCTACCTCTCCCATTCCTCATCCCTCCATTCCTCTCCCTTTCTTTCTCCCTTTAAAGGACAGACAGACAGAGAGGCAGATGTTTCCTGCGGGACAGAGAGCCACTCAATTGCCGATCTCCGAGCTCAAAATTGCATCGATATGGTGATGTTCGTCTCGACTTCGGGAGAAGAAAAAAAAAAAAAAAATACATTCACAGTCATATCGTTTTTGAATAAGATTTTTTTTTCATATTTTTGCATTCCTTTTCACTCTGACATTCTAATTTTTTTTCTTTTTGAAAATAATTCTTAAAGATAATTTCTAAATTATCTTTCATCGGAAATAATTTTCTTCTTGTCTTCATACCAAAGAAGAAAATTTTGTATATAGCAAAGTCACAAGAAAAATGAAAGGAGATGAAAAGGATATGAGAGGAATAAAAGTAAAGAAGGTCCATTTTCCCCTCTCATCCTCTAGAAAGAAAGTTAATAGAATGTTAGTGGAAAAAGCAAAACAATATATGTGATATGGAAGAGTTTAGGCAGAATTACATATAGACAAAATGACAAAAGAATTGATTGATAAAGGCTAACAAATGTTTCGGAAGTTGTACATTAAAGAGATGAAGTTGTGAATCGGTGGGGGTAAACCAGCATTAGCTCTTGGGTACTGCTATTGAGGAGCTGTGCCTCGCTGCACTACGTTTAGTCTAAGCCGTGTTGCGAGGGAAGCGTTTGATCTTTGACCCTGTATCCTTGAGGTGCTGAGATTGGAGGGGTGGGGGTGGGGGTGGGGGTAGGGTTGGACGAATCTCTTAGTGTGATTTTTTTTTCTCTACTTTCAAGGGTAAAAAGCCTTTAATACGTATCTACACTCACTTCTACCTGTCCTGGAATTCCCAAGATGAGCAAAGGTGACGTCCGTATACCTTTTAAACGTAGCTAAGCATCATCGACTTTAGTACGCAAAACTATACAAGATTATGAAATACACTCTTACATATACTTACAATACAATTTACATCGTTACTTTGTCATATATTGAAATATTGTAGTGTCTAGTAATTCATATTTGTTTCTTTTTCATTCAGCTTATAGAATATGCCCAAAGGACGATATTAAGATGATTACTATCAATACTGTAGATATATCAGAAAATGTGAAGGAAATTTGAACAAGAAAAAAAAAAGAGGATAACAAATAGATTTGCGAAGGGAAGAGATGGAGACCTGTTCGTGTCATCGCTT
>NC_134793.1:65480860-65483360 GCF_046742065.1 Oratosquilla oratoria | reverse complement strand
ATTGCTCATTCAATTTCGAATTGTAAGCTGTATGATCTACAATTACAAGGTCTATCTTCTCGAACAGAGTTTTAGATGCGACACCACTTGCCGCCTCCTGAATCTCAAGAACTATCACCCTGAGAGCGGCTAAATTATTCCTGAACTCAGAAGCAATGCTCATGGTCGCTAGGGCACGGTATGTCTCTTTTACAGTGATACCCTGAACGGAAAAAGAGCCAGCGCCCTGCTTTTTTGAAACCGTCATCAGAATAAATCACAACTACTTGTTCTACTTTTGAAACCGTCATCAGAATAAATCACAACTACTTGTTCATGTTGTGACTGCATGAGGAGGAATGGGCGGGGGGGTGGGGTAGTATGTGTGAGTGAATTTTGACGCAGCCCGAAGGGATTTCTCCCCGTCCTCGCCTTATATGCAAAGGGGGACGGAGAGGGGGGGTCGCCGATTAAATGAAGCGGCCTTGCTGTGGATGTACTGTGTCTTGCGACACTGCTTCTGACCCAGGGCGGTGGGCAGGGTGCAGGGATGACCCGTCATCCAGGAGGTGCTCAGATGAGAGGGAGGGTGGGAGGGGTGTGGAGTGTATTTAGGGATGAAATGGGTGGGAGTGTTTTTATGCCTTTCCCTTTCTGGCTACCTCCATTGGAAGGGGGAAAAAGCCTTGGTATATGTATGTATGTATGTATGTACTTGTTCATCAGAGTTCGTGATCTCCTGGACAATTTCATTAAGCGCCATGAATTAATTGCTCTTGCCTGCGTCCCTGACACTCTTGGATTCTGGCAGGGTATCTAGATCAATAATTTCTGGCTCTTCATGCGCTTTCCAGTTTTGCCCAAACATCTTGTTACCGACTATGATTACAACTGATTCTGCTTGCGACTCAGACATATGGTATTGCACTTGGAACCCACTCAGTCCAAACGTGTGGCCTCAGATTCGGACATGTGAAAAAATTCAGGTTTGACTCAAATCGGTCGAACTCACGATTTGGTAAAAATTTACTATTTCTTGCGAGGTTTTACTAATATATATGTATATATATATATATATATATATATATATATATATATAATATATAATATATATATATATATATATATCAAAGAATAGCTAAAAAAAAATATATACTCCCGGCTGTCTTTTAATGAACCTGGGTGTATGTCCCCCACTGAACCGACAAAAAGGGACACGTGTGTAATAAAAGTTTTAACCGTTAAAAAAGGAGGACAACAAATCTTACGATTAGATCACTAGGAACAATGCCTTTAGAAACCGAAGCCGACAAAAAGAAGCGCCAAAGACATTTTTGGAAGTGGGTTACAGGTAGTCGGAAAATTTCAAAAGCCGCTCTACAAAATGATAAGAGTTTGAATTGCCGACTACGGAATGAGCATGCCCAAACCTTTCCAAGCTTATACCAGGCTGCCAAAAAAAATTGTGTTAAGGAATCTGTGCGGGAATTTCATCGAAAGGTGATTAAGTTCAATGATTCTCTACGAAACAACAAAGATTTTCAATATTCCGATGAAATGTTTGACAGTCTTGAACTTTTTGATGGACAAATTGAAGACAGTGTTTCTGAAGGTTTTATGAAGCATTACTTTGTCTGGTCAAACTGGGCGTAGCCCGGACGCGAAGCGAGCAGCGCCGCAGGCCAAGCACCCACGACGCAGCGTGGCTGGCGAAGCCAGGTGCTTGTATATATATATATATATGTATATATATATATATATATATATATATATATATATATATAATCTTTCCATCCTAGGTATGTGATAGGGTGCTGGTCCCACAGGGGATGTTCATGGGTTAGTCCAATTCGAGTAACCAGTACATATTACAAACTTGAAACTGTTCTAAATATGTGCTTTGACTTTTCTAGATACTCTCCTACTTTTGGCACTGGATTGAGTCATGTCAGGGAGCTCCGCAGGGAACGTCATGTCGCAGCTCTGGCAGTCCATCGCTGTACTCCTGGAGTCCTGGCTACCACAGCCTACCATACTTCCTCCTAAAAATCTGCAGCCAATGGCATAATCGAAAAAACCCACTGTTCCTTCAAACGTGGTGACTAGCAAAATTATGAAAAAATTAACATACTTTTTCCATAACATTTTATATTGGTCAAAAGATATAATAGAAACCGAACGTATTACGAGGAACAAAATATCTATCATTAATTTGACCAATCTAGCATGATTTCAGTTGTCGTCTAGTATATTCCCGCTTGAGAAATCTGGTTACCCTGCCCTCAAGGAACCTTTTATGGCACGTTGTAACAACAACTCCTGGCTGCCCCAACTACCATGGATACTCCTGGGCCTCCGGACAGCCATCAAGGACCACCTTAAAGTGTCTCAAGTGGAGATGCTTCTAAACCAGCCCCTCGTCATACCCGGATATTTCTTACCTCCACAGGAGTCTTCCGTGAGCCTGCAACAGCTGCGATAAACCGTCAATAAATTCGCCCAATATGTGCCGACACATCAT
>NC_134793.1:65465860-65475860 GCF_046742065.1 Oratosquilla oratoria | reverse complement strand
GAGACATGCATGATTAAATATGACATAATAAGCTATAATCATAGTTTGTTTATGTGTTTGTGTGTGCATGTGTGTGTTTGTGTGTATGTGTGTGTGTGTGTGTGTGTGTGTGTGTGTGTGTGTGTGTGTGTGTGTGTGTGTGTGTGTGTGTGTGTGTGTGTGTGTGTGTGTGTGTGTGTGTGTGTGTGTGTGTGTGTGTGTGTGTGTGTGTTTTGTGTGTGTGTGTGTGTGTGTGTGTGTGTGTGTGTTTGTGTGTGTGTGTGTTTTGTGTGTGTGTGTGTGTGTGTGTGTGTGTGTGTGTGTGTGTGTGTGTGTTTGTGTGTGTGTGTGTGTGTGTGTGTGTGTGCGCGTGTGCGTGTCTGTGTGAATACTTTTATCAAGAAAATATGGCACTATTTCCAACCTCGGCCCCTTTTTCCTCTCAAGTTGACCTAATACTCTCCTTTCGTGCTTAATCCAGTAGTCTGCGCTTAACCAATTCAGTATCATGGTTTACTCCATAAGTTTCATTTTAGTTTTACGTAGTTGTAAATTGGTCCTGGGAACTATATACAGATAGTTCTCTCCAACGGAAACCTCTGAAAAATCAGTAAATCTCCACAATTCGGAACAGAAAATCCCGAAATCTAGAACGTTCCGGGTACTGGAAGCGCTTCCTTATATCGGGGACATGTTGGAAAGACGCTTTTTTTTTTCCGAATATGAGAGGTATCTGAATTTTGGAGAATCATGGGAGAAAGTTTCTGTAACTTGACGCAGTAGCGCCTTAATCGTAATCGTGATGATAAAGTTGATGTGGACTCTGACTTCCAAGTCAAAGAAAGATAATAAATTTTTAATATCCACGTATCTTCTAACAAGTATTTCTTTGTATTCTTTCTATAGTTCCATTCTTTCTTGAAAATACTCTATTGTTCTCATTTTTTGTGTTCCTTATGTCCCCAATATATCCATACTTATCATCTCAAGAGTTGAAGTTTAGTTTTAGACATTACCACAAAGGACAAGTTTAAACGTACCCTTATTGAGAATTATCCTCATCTCTCTGTGCTCTTAAGCACTCTCATCACCCAACTCTTTGATATCTCAAAATATCTAACTCAACTGAGCTTCCTTTACCTCCTCTTATATTCTCCTCTACCTCCCAAAAAACGAAATCCTCATTTCTTTCTCTCTCTCACTCTCTCTCTCTCCCTTGCTTTCTTTCCCTTGATTCAAGATGGTCTTTAACCCTACCCACCTGCCTACCCACCCACCCGCCCATTACTTCCCAGGATTCTTGGAAGCGGTCTCCCAAGAGACGCTGATGTCATTATGTCTTACTCAGAGGCATCCAAGGGGTGTAGCATTGTGGCACCACTTCTCACAGACAAGAGAAACAAGTATAGACATGGCACCCCACAACCGAGATGTAGAAGCAGAGATAAGAGTGAGAGAGAAAAAAGAATATAATAACACTGTACTTATATCTTAGGACGTACATCCTTACCATATTTACAAAAAACTCCTACTCCTTCACTTGCTCCAGAATATCGTAAATGATATCCAATAAAACTATAAAAGCATTGAACTTTTGCATAGACATGGTGTAAAGTTTTAAACTTGATTCACAAACGTACACTTAAACCTAAATGAAAGAAGAATATAGTAGGCAAACCACAAATAATTAAAGCAATATTTATATGTTAAAAATCACTAAGCCTATTTTGTATTAAGAGAAAATTCGGTTTCACGTAAGAGATTGAGATGCTCTTTTGTTATCTCACAATAAGTGATATAACACTTTATATTCGAAGCAGGCTTCGATCCTACAAAGTGTGTTGTATATACTCTTTTTAATGTCTTGTACAGCTACAGACTTTGAGTCTACGAGGAATGAAGAGGTACCGGACTTGACCTGACCTGACATGACGTGACCAGAGCTGACCTCATCTGATTCCTGTCCTACGAAGTTGTGACCTCAGGCCAACTTTGTCACTCCCAGGCTGGAAAAGGTAGACACTCCTGAACAAGTGATAATTGGTCACTTCCTTGTTAACAATGGGATGATGCTGGTCATTAGGAGTCAGGAAGGAGCTTGGAACAGGTCATTACAGGTCAAGCCGTTGGCAGCGTACGGATGACGAACCAAACCCAACTAAACTTGATTTTATCATTATCATCGAATCGTTGTCGTCGTCGTCGTCTTTGTCATCAGGATTGTCGTCGTCATCGTCGTCAACGTCATTATCGTCATCATCATCAATCATCACGAAGGGGTCTCGGAGCAATTACCGGGTGCAGTGCAGAGATATCACATAATGCTAATCAACATAAAATCCCATTCCATGAAAAACGAGTATGAGATCAATCTTTCTTTTATTTTTTTTTTCTACTCAAGGACAAACGAAAACAAAAAATAAAAAAGAAGAGGTGGGAAAGAATTTTGAGTGCATCGAGCAAAGAAGTTTAGAAAGAAGAAAGAACGAATTAGCAGAACTACAACTATAGTCTTTTACTTCGAATATGACATCAATATTTAAAGAATAGTAAACTAGGCTTCTTGTGTTCATCGACGACAGATGCCAAGTCACATAAAAACGTGCTGGAAAGTGTCCCTATGATATAACTATCCTAGCAAACTAGAAATCAAGGCTGAACCATTAGCTAGGCTTCATCTCCAGGAATCAAGACTCGAGGGTACGACGGGTGTGGTCATATTTCTGGGCTGGTGGGGAGCATGGAGAGAGTATGGGGGGATTGGAAAGGGGTCATCCTGTTCTTCCCGGATACAAGCCGAGAGCGGGGGAGGGAGGATACCCTTTTTCTTGAGTATGTTAGTATCCCGGTTGTTTCATTCCTTATTTCCATTGCAAACTCTATGTAGACAAAGTGTGGGATTTTGCTTTCTTGTCTTTTTAGGGGTTTTTATTTATTGAAGACGACAGGGCTTCAAAGTTCAGTCAGTACATAGCGAGATTGAACCTACTGGATACAGCTGCTCCCACAAGAAATGAACTCTACAAACATCGTCTACAATATTGCTTGGAACATAATGAACAGCTTCAACGTCTTCCTCTTTGGTCATGAACCAACCAGGTTACGTAAGTCATAACCATGACGTCATTTGCTTTGTGGTCTGATGTTATGCTACGTCTGTGACATCATATTTCGTGCATGCAGAAGGTCGCATCATGAATCAATCCACTTTATTGAAAATGGAATAAATGTATATATATATATGTAGATATATATTATACTAAATATACAGAGTATATATATCTATGTAATAGATTTTAATGTTAATTCAAGTGGCAAACTCCATCAAGCACTGGTTTCATCACGGTGCATGACTTGTGTTCTTCTGCGCAGTGAACATATCTATCATCTCCTGTCTTTGCGTTCATGCACAAGGCAAACCTCCAACATGCACCTTTTCGTCGTGGTGCATGACTACAACCATTAGAAACTTTGATTATTGATGCCATGAACTGTATCTTCTGACGCGCATGTTCTTCCAAACAACGAACATAACGATCATTGCCTATGGTAACTTGGGTCATTGGAGAGTTGGTTCCCTCGACTCTTGATCTCCTGGGAAAGTGGCACTGGCTCGGAACTCTATCGTGAACACGAATATCTCACGTATGGCACTTGTCTCCCAACGTCCAGAGCCCCTCCTCATCTTGGGCATCAAACAGAAAACAAAAGACCTGCGACCGAAGCATTGTGGTCCCATTTCCTTTTCTTTGTCTTCCGCACATTTTCTATGCTTATTTTGGATTCTTTTTAGTAACCACTGCTTAGGTATGTACTAGTATTTGACAATGGTTGAATATAAAAATAACCTACTATATCTGGACTCGACACCATGTTTTGTAACGACAACGCGCGCCTATTCTATCACGGTTGTATCAATTTGTCATTAAAAAAAGGAAAGCAACTAAAACCTATTTTGATGTCTAATAAAATATTGTGTGTGTTTGGTAAAATGTCAGTAAAGATTGTCGCGTGTTTTTTTTTTTTTTTCAGTGCAGCAATGAACGCGCTCTTCAAAAAATTAATTCTCTTTCTTTTACTCAGGAAATGTTGACAAGACTCCAAATAGAGCATTTCCCTTAGGTATTCTTACCAGGAGACGCAACGTATCGTCCTTTAAGAGCAACTGAGATTTTAGGAATACTGGAACAGGTATCATGAGCTATCAAGAGCGTCAAAAAATGAGTTACATGAGTTGCGGACTTAATTGCTGTCCATGCGAGACTTTACTTATATGAATTGCACCACAATAGGGACCAGTCTGGTTTGACAATAAAAATCTAGATCTTTCCTGGATTACGGACCACAACATATTAAACCTATCTGAATTGTGGGTCACAAGAATAGACCTGTCTGGTTTGAGAAAAATAAGAGGCTAGATCTACCTGGATTGCAGACCACAAAAGGTTAGAATTCCTGAATGGGTTTTGATCTGAAATTGTACACGATAATGATTTGTTTTTCCTTCAAAATAAAGGAACGAAGATTGTCCATTTCTGTCTGTGTTTATACAAAGTATCTATTCACTTGTGCTGCAAATTGAATTACCTGTATATGTTTGTGTAACAGGACCTTCCAGGTTGGGGCTGGACTCGCTTAAAACAAAGTTTCTGATCTCTAGTTTGATCTTTCAAACAGAAGATCACCTTTTTGTGCCTGTGTAACAGGAACCTTCCAGGTTTGGACTGGACTCGCTTAAGACAAAGTTTGCGATCTCTACTTCGATCTTTCAAATAGAAGATCACCTGTTTATGTCTATGTAACAGGACCTTCCAGGTCGGGACTGGACTCGCTTAAGACAAACTTTGCGATCTCTACTTCGATCTTTCAAATAGAAGAACACCTGTTTATGTCTATGTAACAGGAGAGAACCATTTAGGTAAGGGCTGGACACGCTCAAAATAAACTTTGCGATCTCTAGTTCAATCCTTCAAGAAGAGAAGAGGTGAAATTCGAGAGCGGGTCTGGAGTCAATATGTCTCCGTGTATGAAATTTTAAAGCGACACAATTACTGCACATAGAAAGAAAGAGACCAAAATTGATAATCTGGTTAAAGTGATCATGGAAACTTATTTGTGGGTTTTGTTTGGAACTGATGACACAGAGATCATTACTCATCCACAGAAAACTAAAGAGACAAAGGGAAATTATGAAATAGAAAAGAATAATAGAATGCAATGCACTACAGGTTGTAAATAGACAAAAATAAAAAAGTAACAACATCAGTAGAAGAGCAAAATTAAACACAACGACAATCTTTAGTGATGAGCTCTTAATTTTTTTTAATATTATTTTGTCTCTTCTTGACGTCCTCTTGTCCCCGATCAGTGCTCCGGCCCAGAGCCGAGTTCGATAAGCGTAAGGTCATAGGCATCGGCGTCTCTCGGCTGGATCTCCATCAAGAAGGTGTCCTCATTGCAATACATTCGAAGCATGTCATCGTCCACTTTCGCCATGATGCTGAAAGTATAGCAAAAGAATCTTAGTATGTATTTACTTGTATACACAAAAGGCATTTTCCCCTTATAAGTGAGGTAGATAGCCAAGTCATGCACCCAGCCCTACCCAGCCCACTCCTATCCATTCACCCATTTCTTTTCATTTGATCTTAGATCCTCATGGATGAAAGACCATCCCTGACTCCCGCCCATTACCCGGTTTAGAAGTAATGTAGCAAGGCACAGCACATCCACAGTAAGCTCAGCCGTTTCATTTATACGGCGACCTTTCTTCCTTGGGTGATAAGTGAGGCAGGGAAAGGACCTTGTGAGGACGATGTCTTTACTAGACAAACGATGAGCGAAGGTCCGGACCCCGCAAGGTTGAGGACCTGGCGGATGTCAGGACCGTAAACTTAATATATATATATATATATATATATATATATATATATATATATATATATATATATATATATATATATATATATATATACTAATAAAGACTTCGTTCACACTGAGCTGCTGATCATTGAGGCCCTGATCCGTTTGGTGTTTTGTTAACACAAAGGCTGTGAGTATCAACGCCCTTAAGAGGTCGCACCAATGAAATCAAAATCCTTAATAATGGGACTTTAACAATAGAATAAAAACCTTCACTTACCCGATTCTGTTTTTCCTGTAAATGTTTTTGATACTTGACATGGGGATTTTGTACTTTAGTTCAATCTGAAAGAGAATAATCATAGTTACACACATTTGAAATACGCATCAGTCATATTAGTACTAAAAAAGAAAATAAGAATAAAATAATGACCATGATAAGAATAATAACAAAATTAACGGTAAAGGTAATGTTTATATTGATAATGAGGATCGAAATTATAATAGTGATATTTATAGTAAGAGTAACAGCAGTAGTTACAACAATAACAGTATTATTATTGCCATTAATGTTAGAATTTTTACTATATGAACACCACTAGTAGTAATGGTAATTATCTTGATGGTAACAGAAGCAAATTCTAACTGAATTAGCTTGAAATTTGTGTCAAAATATCATGGGAGGGTGGGATTTGTTTATGAATGCTATTACAAATAAAGTTACTGGCTGACTTATCGTAATACAAATTCATAAGTACTGAAACCAACTTTGGTCTTATCTCACACAGCTTTGAAATGAGGGACAGTTACACTTCTGAAACTGATAAATGATAATGTTGATAAAGTTTATCGGAGGCCATACATGCTACAAGCAACAGAAAACACGAAAATGAATTGCATCATAGATTAACTTGATCAAATTCAAGATAGATTGATCCACGTTAAATCCCATCAGTTTCACGACAAATACTGCTAGTTTATCCCTGACACACTTCTCTCGTGTAACAGACTACTGCCCGTGTGTACACGTCTGGCTAGCCCTCTCAGGGTATGCTAACACCCTCAGTGTAAAGTAAAGTAAGTTCTCTATGGTACTGGCTGGGAATATTGAAGTAGCTTATCCGGGGTTCTGGAGAAATTTGCTCCGAGTAGGTATATACCTACTATATATGACAAGGGGTGTTAGTCTGTTCCTTGTAGTTAGGCAATTATATTTCAAAGAGTGTGGAACTACATGCCAAGGGATACTGGACTACCTCAATCTGACTATATATATATATACATATATACATATATATATATATATATATATATATATATATATATATATATATATATATATATAGTTGTGTGTGTGTGTGTGTGTGTGTGTGTGTGTGTGTGTGTGTGTGTGTGTGTGTGTATGTATATATATACATACATATATATATATATATACAGAGAGAGAGAGAGAGAGAGAGAGAGAGAGAGAGAGAGAGAGAGAGAGAGAGATGTTTATGTTATCCTATGTAACCATACTTACGGCCTTCATGAGTCCAATCGTAGAGGGTGGGACAAGGTGGAGGGGCGTGTAGAGCTCCTCGTTATCCTGGCGAACATAGAGCATGACCCTCTCGCTCAAAGGAGGTGTAAGTCGGGACCTCTTGTGCACATGAGTGAACACTTCAGCCATCGGACTGTCCAGGCTCCCATTCGCAAGCTGTGTCGTGGCCAGATCCTTGCGCGCGTCACTGCAAAAACCAGAGTCACGAGTGAGCGCGGTTCGCCATTGGTCTTGCATCACGTGCTGGTCGCGTGATGGAGGTGTTACCCGTCCCGGATGAGAGCTGTGGCCTTGTATAGGGTCCGGACTACTTAAAAGAAAAATGGGGAAGGACACGGTGAGGAGTTATTTGTATAACCAATTGGAGAGACTTCTGTGCCTTCTCTTTACGTATCCCCACGCCATATTCATTTATTTATTTATTTGCTTATCTATTTTTTTTTTTTTGCCTATTGTAGCCATTCTTGACTTCTTTTACGATCAATTGAACTCGGGTGAGGTGGTATATTTCATCAAATGTTATAAATATTTTACAGGCTTTATATATTTTCTTTTATTCCTTTGAATGATGTTATAAAAACCCAGGTGTATGTATGCCTAGGACTGGACTAAACTGCATTAGATAATAGTCTGCTTCTAGATATATTAAGTGATTCAAAATGCACCATGCGAACAGGATGCTACCAAGTCATATACTATGTTTAAGTCTATGAAGGTGATCTAGAAGAAAATGGAAAGGATACTTGTCTGTTTCTAGTGATTTGATAATCTATAGATACTGATCAATACTCACTCCTCAGCCTCCTGGATTGCATTGAAAGTACAAATTAGGATCTAGATTAGTAATTGTATTTTAGCTATATGTACACACACCTCTAACACCCTCGAAAAAAATATTTAAGAAAATTATGAGGTACAATGAAAGTCAATAACTATCTTTTACATCAGATATGATACATATATTGAAAATAATACTAAAAAGAGAAAGAAAAGGAAAACATACTAATGTCAACTTTATTATCCACCTATTGTCCCTTCATTTCTTTCATCTGCCCTTCTAATACTCCTAACCCCCCCCCCCCTGGTTTCGGGTAGGGGACTGACTGCATAGATGTCATGCCGTCAGACTTTTATGAATCCCTCCTGTATCACCTCTGCAACTGCTCTTATGCGTGAAATTGTCTCAAGGATAGAAGTTCTAAACATCAGCAATGTAATACGATACCCTATACTCCACCCAGCCCCACTCCTTTTTCCCTGTCCCCTATCCAACTCCTCCCAGTTTCATCTCCCTATAGTCTTTATCTCCTTGCTCCATTTAAAAGTAAAAAGAAAAGAAATGTCCATATACATATAAAAAATGCCTGTAACATGCTTACACGTACAAAATGCATCTGATTCCTTATTCTGCTAGATCATAAGGAAGGGAAATGCGGAAATCATGAAATATCCTAGAATCATGCACAGGTTAAGAAAGTATGGAAGGAGCCAAACTTATATTATGTAAATTATCAGAAAATGTGTGACTGATAGCTTGGGTTAAGTTGATTGTTAGTAGATGTTTCTGGAGGATAGAAGATGCAAAGCAGCTCATATTTGATCACATCAATCCAAGCAGATAAGATGCACGTCATGGAGGATTGAAATAGTGGAAATAAAGAGGGAATAGACAGGGAGGGAGCGAGCGTGTGGTGACAAAAATGTTGGTAAGAAAATGAGATGAGAAAGTGAGAATGGAGATAGAGCTAGAGGATTGAGTGGATAGGGCCTTGAGTAGAAGTGACTTCATCAAGGATGGAAGATCGATTGTGAAAACGAAACGTGAAGCATTTTGAAAAGCACAGGTAAGAAAAAAAAAAGCCGTTTCAAAATTGTACTCGAAAGCAATATTATCCCTCACCTAACCCGCTCTGTGTGTGTGTGTGCATATATATACATGTACATATACATATACATATACATATACATACACACACACACACACACACACACACACACACACACACACACACACACACACACACACACACACACACACACACACACACATATATATATATATATATATGTATATATATATGAGAGAGGCAGAAGGGAAAACACACAAATAGAACGAGAGTTTATTCTTTAACTAGTTTCGCACTATGGTGCTTCTTCAAAAAGAATATTACACAACAGAAAATACTGGCATTAAATGCAAAAAATGTGTGGGTAATGAACTAGGAAAGGTCTAAGTTCAAGGAGGCTCTAACTCTCGTGCGTTGATCGTACTGACACTCCGTGGGATGCCTCTGGTGATCATTCGTCCCGTTTTCTTCCACTCCTTTGCTGCTTGCCGTGCTATTGTCTCCGATAATTTTATATCACCCACTCTACTGTTCGTACATTTGTTGGTGGCTATGTACAGAGCTTCTACGATTTTTCTTTGCCTTTTGCTAAGATTATTATGCAGAATACTCGCTTGATCCCATTTAGGTAGACGAAGAAGGACATCTACCTAAATGGGATCAAGCGAGTATTCTGCATAATAATCTTAGCAAAAGGCAAAGAAAAATCGTAGAAGCTCTGTACATAGCCACCAACAAATGTACGAACAATAGAGTGGGTGATATAAAA
>NC_134793.1:65450860-65455860 GCF_046742065.1 Oratosquilla oratoria | reverse complement strand
AAATGGAGAAAAATAGGAGTTAAGCCAGTTGTTTTTTGCTGACGACGCTGAGCTTGTGGCAGGATCAGAGGAGGGATTAAGGAAGTTAGTGACAGAGTATGGGAAGGTGTGTGAAAGAAGGAAGTTGAAGATAAATGTAGGTAAATGTAATGTAAGGTAATGAGATGTACAACGGGAGAATGTGGCAGCAAATTTGAAGTGAGTATTAAAGGAGAGAGACTGGAGGAAATGAAAAGCTTTAGATACTTGGGTGCGAATGTAGTGGGAAAGGGAGGAGTGGAGGTGGAGGTAGAATATAGATTGAGAGCACGTAAATGTCATGGGGGATTATAAAGTGTAATGAAATATAGACATTTGGAAATGGATGCTGAGAGGAGATTGTATGAAGGTGTGATTATGCCGATAGAATTGTATGGGGCAGAAACATGAAACATAAAGAGGAGAAAAGGAGTTTGAATGTGTTTGAGATGAGGTGCCTGAGAAATATGGTAGGTATTATTAAGCTGGGTAGAGTGAGAAACGAGGAGGTGAGGAGGAGAATGGGGTTGGAAAGGGAGTTGGGAGATAGGGTTGATGAAAGAGTATCGGGATGGTTTGGAAACATGGAGACAATGGGTGAAGAAAGATTAGTAAAAGAGGTGTGGAAGGCAGAGGTTGAGGGGGTGAATATGAGGTGGCGACCAAGGATGAGATGGACGAATGGGGTAAAGAGGGCATTGAGAATGAGGGAAATGCCTAATGAAGAAGGAAGGGAGAAGACAGAAGACAGGAGTGGGTGGAGAATGGTTGTGTGCGTATGATGTTGTGATGCATGAAAGGGAGTGGGTGTAGGATGTGGAAGGAGGGAATATGTGTAAATTATATTTTGACGCAGTCCAAAGAGATTTCTCCCTGTCTTTTCTATTTCTTCATCAGTGGACGGAAAGGGGGGTCCCCAATTAAATGAAGCGGCCTTGCTTGCTATGGATGTATTGTGTCTTACTACATCGCTTCTGACCCAGGGAAGTGGGCGAGATGCATGGATGACCCGTCATCCTGGAGGAGTCAAGATAAGCGGGAGGGAGGGTGTGAATAGAAGTGGAGTATGTGAGGATGGAATGGATGGGAGTGCATTTTGTGCCTTATTCATTTATTAATTAATTTGTATATTTTGGCTACCTCCCTTATAAGGGGGAAAATAGTTTATATATATATATATACATATATATACATATATATACATATATATATATATATATATATGATGCAGAGAATTAGTATTTAAAATAAAGAGGAAAACCTTAAATGCGTTTGAGATGAAATGTCTGAGAAGTATTGAAGGGGTTACTAGGTTGGATAGTGAGAAACGAGGTGAGGAGGAGAGAGGGAGTGGAAAAAAATATGGTAGATAGGACTGATGAAAAACCACTGCTATGGTTTGGACATATGGAAAGAGTAAGTGACGAAATATTAGCAAAAGGTGTGTGGAAGGCAGAGGTAGAGAGAGTGAACTAATGGGGACGACCAAGGATGAGATGGATGGATGGTGTGAAGGCAAGAGGGGAATGTCTGTTGAGCAATGTAGGTAGAAGGGAGGAGATAAGGATAAGTGAAAACTGACTGTGTATAGATGACACTATTATATAAGAAAGAATAAGAAATGGGGAATGTGGTGCTTATGCGTGAATGATATTTTGACCCAGCCGGAATGATTTCTTCCCGTATCCTCTTTTTCAGTGTGAAGCTTACGGAGAGGAGGGGCGGTCACCAATTAAGTGAAGTGGTCTTGCTGTGGATGTAATGTGTCCTGTTGCATTGTTTTTGACCCAGGACAGCGGGCGGTATACAAGGAAGACCCATCATTCACGAGGAGCTAAGATAAGAGAAGGAAAGTGTAGATGGTAGTGGAAAGGGTGGGAGTAGGTACATGACTTTGTGTGTGTGTGTGTGTGTGTGTGTGTGTGTGTGTGTGTGTGTGTGTGTGTGTGTGTATCCCCTCTGGGATATTGGTTGAATGATATTGTGGGGTTAAAAGCTGCTAAGTAGCATGAAGCTGATACTTAGGTTCTATATGGGGCGCCCTCCGGACCAGAGCCACACATCATTTTGTCTGTGGTAGAGGAAATCTCTATTCTAGAGAAATTATGATACTTTATTATACTGAGACTGTCCCTCCGTTCTGCTGTCTCCCTACTCTTGTTACTGTCTAGCACCGTTTCTTTGATTATTTCTTTTTCTCATTTCGCCGAACATTGCAGTGGGGGAAAGGAATACTGGCACTAAGCACCTCTAATTGATTCGTATGAGGCGACAAAATCGGTATGGGGATAGAACTAGATATTCTTCTCTCTGTATCCCCAAAGAGGACATTAGAACAAAATAAATAAATAAAAATTAAATAAATAAAAAGTTAAGGCATAAGAGGGTCCGGGAGGAATTTTCCAACCAGTACCCTAATGTTGGGGTCTTTTAATGTGCGTGGATGTGGTACGGATGAGAGTAAAAGGGAAGAGATAGGTAGTATGTTCGTGAGAAGAAAGATGGATGTGTTGGCATTGAGTGAATCTAAGTTGACAGGGAGGGGCGAGTTTGAGCATGGGAGTGTAGTTGGGAGGATCAGAAGTGAAGAGAAGACGAGAGAAGGGGTGGCTATACTAGTAAGTGAAGAGATAGGTAAGCGTGTAGTAGAGTAGAAGGAGGTTTCTTCAAGGTTAATGTGGGTGAAGGTGAAACTGGGAAGGGAGATGTGGGCTTTTGTAAGTGCATTGGGCCTGGTAGTGAGAAGAGTGTAGAAGAAAGGGAGGCTTTTTATAGATTTAAGTGAGGGCTAGAAGGATTACGGAGAAATGCCAATGTAGTGGTATTGGGAGATCTTAATGCTAGGGTAGGAAATGAACCAATAGACGGAGTGGTTGGTAAGTGTGGAGTTCCAGGAAAGAATCGTAGTGGAGATTTGATGGCGGAGATGTGTCTCGAAAGAGAGTTGGTGAGAGCAAATACAGTGTTTAGGAAAAAAAGTCAAGCATAAGTACACATGGGAGAGAGTGGTGGATTGAAGGGTGGTAGATAGAACGTTAATGGACTATATAGTGGTAACCAGGAGTATAGTAGGAAGATTTAAGGATGTACATGTTCTAAGGGGAGAGAGTGGGGGAATATCAGATCATTGTTTGGTGGAAGGTAGGTTGAGAGTGGAGGACAGATGGAGAAAGAAGAAAAGTACAGAAGGTAGGGATGTGCTTAAATTAAACTGATTAATGAGAAAGAAAATGAAAAGTACAAGAAGAAGCCGAGAGAGGATTGAGAGGGGGTGAAGGATAGAGTAGAACAAGGGGTGGAGGAGGAATGGGGATGGTTCAAGGAGGGAGTCACAAGGTGTGCAAAGTTGGTGTGTGGAATAAGGAGGACTGGAGGAAGGTTGTAGAAGAGAAGAAGAGAGCTTTCACAGATTGGTTACAAAATAGGACGAGAGAATCATATGAGAGGTACAATGAAAAGAGAAGAGAAGTAAAGCATAAGATAAAGGAGGCAAAGAGGAGGGCAGATGTGAAATGGAGTATGATAGAATTTTTCTAAAGTAATGAAAATATGTTTTAGAAAGAAATTAAGAGAGGAAGAGTAGGCGAATCAAGTAGAAAAGAAAAGACAAAAGATGAAGATGAAGAGAAGGTAATGGAAAAGAAGGCTGTAGGAGGGAAATAGGCTGAGTATTTTAGAGAGTTGCTAAATGTGAAGGAGGATAGGAAGGAAAAGTCAGTTGTAGTGGGAAGCGCTAAGGAAATGACAGTGATGAGTGAGGAAAATGGAAGAGAAATAAGGAAAGATGAGGTGAAAGCAGTTGTAAAGATGATGAGAGCATGTAAGACACCTGGATTGGATGGGTGTCATGCAGAATGTCTAAAAAAAAAATAAAAAATAAAAATACAGTGATGTTGGACTAGCTAGTGAGGTTATTTGATGTTTGTTTAAGGCAGGGTAGAGTGCCGGAGGACTGGAGGAGTGCCTGTATAGTTCCACTTTACAAGGGGAAAGGGGACAACTGTGAGTGTAGTAGTTTCAGATGGATCAGTGTAGTTGGGAAAGATTATGAGAGGATTTTGACTGAGAGGATTAGGAAAGGAACAAAAGGAATTGGTGAGGAACAGTGTGGTTTTAGGACAAGTAAGGGTTGCGTGGATTTTTTTTTTTGGGGGGGTAATACAGATATGTGAGAAACCTTTAGGAAAAACTTAGGATGTTTTTGGGACTAATATTGACTTGGAAAAGGCTTATGACAGGGTAGACAGGAAGGCACTGCGGGAGGTATTGCAGATATATTGTAAAGGAGGAAAGTTTTTAAGGTCAGTCAAGAGTTTCTACGAGAGTATTAGATTTTGTGTCAGAATCAGAAATGGAGAGAGTGAGTGGTTTGATGTAGAGGTGGGACATTATCAGGGATGTGTTATGTCGCCTTGGCTGTTTAATTTATACATGGATGAGGTGGTGCGAGAGGTAAATGCAAGGGTATGGGGTCGGGGATTGGAGATGGTTAAAAAATGGAGAAAATTGGAAGATAAGCCAGTTGTTGTTTGCTGACGACAATGAGCTTGTAACAGGATTAGAGTAGGGATTAAGGAAGTTAGTGACAGAGTATGGGAAGGTGTGTGAAAGAAGGAAGTTGAAGATAAATGTTGGTAAATGTAAAATAAGGTGATGAGATGTACAAGAGGAAAAAGTGGCAGCAGACTGGAAGTGAGTATTAAGGGAGAGAGACTGGAGGAAGTGGATAGTTTTAGGTATTTGGGTGCGAATGTGACAGGAAAAGGAGGAGCGGTGGTGGAAGTAGAAAGTAGATTGAGAGAAATTAAAAAATGTAATGAGAAAAATAAATTTGGGAATGGATGCTAAGAGGAGATTGTATGAAGGAAAGATTGTGCCGACAGAACTGTATGGGGCAGAAACATTGAATATAAAAGAGGAAGAGAAAAGGAGTTTGAATGTATTTGAGATGACGTGCCGGAGAAGTATGATAGGGGTTACTA
>NC_134793.1:65440860-65445860 GCF_046742065.1 Oratosquilla oratoria | reverse complement strand
TAGTATCATGGTCAGATAATAACATACATTGGTTTCATTTGATTAAACATGGAAGCAAAGGGGAGAGACACACGCACGCACAGACACGCACACACACACACACACACACACACACACACACACACACACACACACACACACACACACACACACACACACACACACACACACACACACACACACACTCACACGCACACACACACACACACACGCACACACTCACACGCACACACACACACACACACACACACACACACACACACACACACACACACACACACACACACACACACATCTATATATATATATATATATATATATATATATATATATATATATATATATATATTATCACGACCCACCTATGGACTAGGCTAGTCGCGACACGAAAGGAAAAAACATTAAGGGCGTGCGCAGTTCGAACGAATGACAGAGTTCAGGCAGAATAATTGAACTCTTCATTAAGATTAAATACTATTACACGAGCAAAATTAACGCATAAAATATAAATGGGCATAGATTAACAAAAAATAACGATACATATGGCATACACTGTAGAATACACACATAAAATAATTGACCAAATGGAGTAGATGGGTGTGCTCTTGTATGTAACACGTAAGAATAGGTGGGTGAAACGAAGTCTAGATTACGGTGTAGACTAGTCTTGATTCTGGTTGCTGAAGTCGCACCAATGGCCTCGAAGGACAAATAAGTAGTTTGAGGTGAAGATTATGTACAATAACTTCTGGTAGAGGAAGCTTCTGGTAGTTCTTCTGGTAGGTGAAGCTTCTGGTGGTCGGCAGCACTTAAGATATTGCTTGGTGTTTCGTAGTTGAGAAAATAGAGAAGAGATAATATCGAGTCGCAAATAGTCCAGCAGCAGTCTGTAGATGTCCGAAACAATTCGGAAAAACACGAAGGCTGGGCACTTCGCGTGGAGACGGGCAATAGTTGTGGTCCAAAAGACTTGTTTAACGGAGTTGTCGTAATCGATGAATGCAGAATAATTTCTATGGAGATTCAGATGGGCCCTGGGCATCTCCTTCTTTTCTTGACTTCTTCGTTCTTTTCACGTTCTGGATCTCTTTCTGTTTCTGGTCCATTTGGTCACTGCGCCTGAGTCACTTTTTGCATCGCCCTTTTTATACCCCCGGGAATGGGAGCCGACATTTCAAGTATGGCAAAACGTACGGAAACAGTAGTTTAAAGATTTTCAACCACTGGTAAAGCAGTCAGTTTTCTCGCCATATTATGATACATTTCTTACTTTGGCGTCATCTGATGATACATATTGCTCATTGTTTGATAATTCAGGAAATATATATATGTATAGATTATGGAATCCAATATATATATTTACATATGTATATATATACATATATATGTATATACATATATATATATATATATATATATATATATATATATATATATATATTGCTGGTAACCACTAAGGAAATCGAAAGAAAAAAGTAATTCCCAAGCACTTTCGTGTAATTCACATCTTCAGTATTCCCCTGAAGATGTGAATTACGAAAGCGCATGGGAATTACTTTTTTCTTCCGATTTCCTTAGTGGTTACCAGCAAAATCTGTGGATTACGTGTTGTTTTTAGTGATCTTTCTGCATATATATATATATATATACATATATATATATATATATATATATATATATATATATGTATATATTGTTTCTCTTCTGTCCCACTTTAATAAGTCGTCTCTATCGAGAATTTCCATCCCTTTCATAATTCTGTGTGTGTGTGTGTGTGTGTGTGTGTGTGTGTGTGTGTGTGTGTGTGTGTGTGTGTGTGTGTGTGTGTGTGTGTGTGTGTGTGTGTGTGTGTGTGTGTCTGTGTGTCTGTGTGTCTGTGTGCATGTTTATATATACATATGCATACATACATACATACACACATACATAGATATATATATATATATATATATATATATATATATATGAAAGTTGTCAGTGTTCATGGGTCACTATAGAGTTTTCGCTCTATGCACAAATGGTGGGACAAATCGTTCGTATCTCATCACTTTGGCTTAATCTCTCTTAGAAAAGTTCAACGAATATAGCAAACTGTATGTTGAGTTTGTACTGAAACAGTTGAAAATGAGAGTTTGAAACCAGCGTCATAACTCGATTATACTTATTTGCTTTTGGCACTGTAATGTTGCACCGGAGATTCTGACACTGCTGTTGTGGTTCATTATGAACATCTCTTCCATATAGTTTTTTGTGTCATGGATGTCACAGGAAGAAGACCACCCTGATTTCAAACACATATCTTCTATTTATCACTGCATCACTTATTTCTACCTTTGTCTCTGGAAATCTGGATAAATCCTGCAAATTAGCCAAAAAGGTTCCCCATTGTGAACTGAAAGCAATTGCAACTTGACTCAATCTATGGAACTGTCTTGATTCTTCCTTTGTTCGTTTCTTCAAGTATTCACAACCTTTACTGAAATCTCTTCTCTGTCGAACACCAACTCTTCTCCTCCATACCCTAATTTACAATTTTCTCTGAAACCGGGGTGTCTAGCTACCAAGATATTATTTTTATGTCATACTTCTTTTATTGTAAATTTCTATCTTAATCTCACTGGTGCACGTATATGTGCAACAATCTTCCTGTCTTTTGTGTTTTCGAGCTTCAATCTACATGATACATTTATCTCGGCAAATTTCATAAATCATCTATAATTCTAATGGCTCCCCAACTTTCTAAGCAGAACATATAGTTAAAAAAAATCTACAATACTTGTTTATCTTCTTTGCCGGATTTTGGTGAGATTTAAATTGCCAAAATCATTTGATTAAGTCTGGCACAAATATTTGATTTCTAAGCTAACCGGTTTCTAGTTTTCTCTCTGCTTCCTTACTTCTAGTTTTCTTTCTCACCATTCTTCTTTTAATTCTGGAATCACACAGGATTCTGCTTTATCTCCTCTTTATACTGTACACTCATTTTTGACGACATTTCTCCACTTTTTTTTTTCTGTCATTGTCCAAGGGTCATTCTGCAACTGAGCTCCTTTCTTCTTGAAGAATCGCTAAAGAACACCCAATTACTGGCCTTTTTCTCAAATCTGACTCGGTAGGTAGACAACTCCACCAAGATTTAATTACTTCATCCATCTGTCCAGCTCATACAATGTTCTATGAAATTTTCCTTTTTCTTTGATAACACTCAACGTTTTCCTTCTGACAACCGAAACATTCTTTTTGTGCATGTATGCTTGTGTATATATGTGTACGTGTACAAACCTGTACATATGTACACATATACATTACATACATGTAATTGATGTACACATGTGCAGACATTCTTAGATTACACGTTACGTACCTTATCGCAAAAGACCTTAATCTGACAGTACCCTCGGTGGAAGACCTGGCTGTTGTCACGGGCATCCTCGTAGGTATCGATCTGAATGTGAAGTGGAAGTCCCTGCAGTAAGGAGGAGAGATAAAAGATTAGATCGGAGCAGCTCTCACAGTAAGTCGAGGAAGGGGTACAGTTGGTTGGATAAGTTTGTCAAGACTTTTCACCAAACAAGGTCATCAAGCTCTTATTCTATCTCCTTTTTCCTCTCTATATTGTTTTTTTTCCGACTCGTTCTCTAGACCTATCTTTATTTCCATCTCTCTCTCTCTCTCTCTCTCTCTATCTCTCTCTCTCTCTCTCTCTCTCTCTCTCTCTCTCTCTCTCTCTCTCTCTCTCTCTCTCGCTCTATCTC
The DNA here is from genome assembly GCF_046742065.1 of Oratosquilla oratoria. Taxonomy (NCBI): domain Eukaryota; kingdom Metazoa; phylum Arthropoda; class Malacostraca; order Stomatopoda; family Squillidae; genus Oratosquilla; species Oratosquilla oratoria. The sequence continues at coordinate 65,442,105 of NC_134793.1, read as the reverse complement.
TCTATCTCTCTCTATATATATATATATATATATATATATATATAAATATATATATATATATATATATATATATATATATAAATATATATATATCGATATCTCTCCCTGTCTTTCTCTCTCTTCCATGTGACACCAAATAAATAGTAAAGATGTATATATACAACCCAGGCATAAGTTTATTTCATAATAACTATGTCTTTATTTGATTATTCGATTTAAGGCTCTTAGTGACCTCGTAGTTGGGAGAGAAGGTAGTAAGTGGTGGTTGTTGATCTCTGATATATGACGACAGTGTGTTGTCTTCACTGTATGCATATAAATATTTTCCAAGATAGCTTGAAACTCTCTACCCAAAATTTACAACAGCCCTCCCCATTTCCTAGCCCCCCCCATCCCACCCCCACCCCCGTCCCATTACCTCCCATCGGTACAATGACACATTTTGATCTGTGTTCCCATAAAAGGTGGGGCAAAAACTTTGGTTCAGATTGGTTGAATATAAATCTCTATTATGTATCCCTGTCTTCCTTTCATAACTCCTACTAATCTCTCCTCCTCCTATTCCCCTTTCCTTTCTTCTTTTAACCTCCTCTTATTACTTCTCTGAGTACTCGTGTTGATAAGCTTTCTCCTGATCACTCCAATTCTCCTAATCATCTTTATCCTCTCCTATTCCTTTTTCTCTTCTTCCTTCTGACACTCCTCCTACTCCTAATGACGCTGAGTCATTTAATCTTCCCTATCTTCCTCCTGCTCCTCCTCTTTTTCCTGCTTCTCCTTCCCTTCCTAAAACACCTTCTTTCAGTCCTTCTCTTCAATTAGTTACTTACTTCTTTTTCTTCACATCTTAAGTCTTCTCCAAGCGTCTCACTATCCCCCATCTAAGAAACTGCCCCTGTGTTCCATCACCTGCACCCCTACTGTGCAATGACACGCTCAATACTGTTCCGGCTCAGGACGAGTTCTCCCATGGAGATAAGGGACGGTCCCGGATCCGAAAAGTTCTTTGATGGATCGGGACCCCCCACACTCCTCGACTCTGACACAAGGTAACTTTCCCTCATCCACTCCTCCCATAGTCCTTGGTAACATGAGAAGGTGGAAAGATATCATGTATGGTTGGAGAATGTACAGTGGGCAAGAATCTCTTGATAGACCATGATCTGGGATCATGTGCTAGACTATTACCCTACTGAATGAGTGTGTGTCTGTGTGTGTGTGTGTATGTGTGTGTGTGTGTGTGTG
>NC_134793.1:65390860-65395860 GCF_046742065.1 Oratosquilla oratoria | reverse complement strand
TTCTGGTTCATAACGAGGTTGTATGAAAAAAGTTAAAACCTAACTTGATCAACATGTTATACACAAAGGTTATTTCATAAGCCACGTCATTGTTCTAACTTCGTAACTATCAAATCGATCTACCAACTTGCCCCAATCTGGTCTAGCTAAGGAACCGTAACTAATTATTCTATTTTTCTTTTTTTATAACCTTCATGAATTTTCCCCAAACTTTCAATACGTCATGAATATTCACCATTTTCCTTCTAGATTTTAATATCATTTTCAAATTAGTGGCATAGTACGTTTTAGTTTTATCTAATTCTGCTCTAATATGTATATATATATATATATATATATATATATGTGTGTGTGTGTGTGTGTGTGTGTGTGTGTGTGTGTGTGTGTGTGTGTGTGTGTGTGTGTGTGTGTGTGTGTGTATGTATGTATGTATATATATATGTATGTATAAGAATGAAGGAGACTGCTAGAGACCATAAGGCTTACACTAGGCAGCTCCGTATCCATCACCACCTGTCATCCCCATCCATAAAGTTGTCTAATCGTTTTTTAAAACAACTGATAGTTTCAGCGCTTACTACATGGTTACTAAATTTATTCCATTTGTCGACCACCCTATTAGTAAACCAATTCTTGCCAATTTCCTTACTAAATCTGAATTTTTCCAGTTTATAATCATTACTGCGAGTCATGCCCTGTTGTTTTAATATGATGATCTTGTTTACATCACCCCTGTTAAAGCTTTTGAGCCACTTGAACACCTCCATTAGATCACCCCGCACTCTGCGTCTTTCCAGAGAGTGTAAGTTACGGTGCCTAAGCCTCTCTTCGTATGGTAAATTTCTGAGTTCATGTATCATTTTGGTCATTCTTCTCTGTACTGATTCTAGCGAATTGATGTCCATTCTGTAGGACGGAGACCAAAACTGTACCGCATAGTCAAGGATGGGTCTAACTATCGCTGGATAGAGTTTAATAATTACCTCTGCACTTCTATTCGTTATCGTCCTAGCAATGAAACATAATGCTCTGTTAGGTTTATTCCTGGCGCTAATGCACTGTTTCCTGGTTTTAAGGTCCGGACTCACTAGAACTCCCAACTCTCGCACTCAGTTTTCTCTAAAAGCGTGTTGTTTAAGCTGTATCTATTTTCGGGGTTGTGTAGCCCTACGTTTAACACGCTACACTTACAGATATTGAAGTTCATTTGCCATTTCACCGACCATGTGAACACTTTGTTAAGATCATCCTGCAGAATCTCTGCGTCGTCTCCTGACCTAATTTGGCGTCCTATTTTAGTGTCGTCCGCAAACTTACTAACATCACTATTTATCCCGTCGTCTAAGTCGTTTATGTACATAATGAACAACAAGGGACCCAAAACCGAGCCCTGGGGGACCCCACTAGTAACATTGTCCCACCTAGATTTTACTCCATTTATGGTGATCAGCTGTTTTCTGTTACTAATCCAAGCTCTAATCTATTCTAACACTTTTCCTCCTATGCCATGGGGCTTTGATTTTATATAGTAGTCTCTGGTGTGGCACCTTGTCGAACGCTTTGCTAAAGTCAAGGTAAATAACATCGTAATGGTTGTGTATGGATGATGCTGTGATACATGAGAAGGAGTGGGTGGGGGATCAGGAGTGAAGGATTATATGTAAAAAATGATTTGTCGTAGCCCAAAGGAATTTCTCTCCTGTCTCTTTAATTTCTGCATAAGGAGACGGAGCTGTGAATGTGCTGTGTCTTGCGACACTGCTTCTGACTCAAGGAATTTGGAAAGATGTAGGGATGACCCGTCATCCAGGAGGAGCCATGATAAGAGGGAGGGGGTGGATGGAAGTGGAGTATGTGGGAATGGAATGGGTGGGAGTGGATTTTTTTGTTTTTTTTTTGCTAACTCCCATGTAAGGGGGAAAAAGCCTTTGGTATATATATATATATATATATATATATATATATATATATATATATATATATATATGTATACATATATATATATACATATATATGTATATATATACATACATATATATATATATGTATATATATATACAAATATATATATATATAAATATATATATATATATTAATCATATTAATTTTTCACTTCAATTCCATGCCATCACGGTCGAGACTGACAAGGAGCTCGACGGAACAGAAGCATATACGGAAACTGAGCCCAGCTGAGACGCTAACAAGTGAACAGTGACATAAACCATTGCGCTATCAAGAGAGATATAAGTCAAGCGCATTTTCTTATATTTGTATGCTCGAGTTACATACATATGCACGAATTTTATGCTCAACCCATCCTTGCTATGATAGTGCAAATGGTGGTATGTACGCATTGGAAAGTATTATACACACACTGAATGTATATATATATATATATATATATATATTTATATATGTGTGTGTGTGTGTGTGTGTGTGTGTGTGTGTGTGTGTGTGTGTGTGTGTGTGTGTGTGTGTGTGTGTGTGTGTGTGTGTGTGTGTGTGTGTGTGTGTGTGTGTTGAGACATTCTGACAGGTTGACGTAGGCGGAGTAAAAAATACAGGAGTCTTAGTCTTGAGTTTATTTCTTTGATAAAGCATACCTGCGAAACTAGTCAGGAATAAACTCAAGACTAAGACTCCTGTGTTTCCTACTCCACACACACACACACACACACACACACACACACACACACACACACACACACACACACACACACACACACACACACACACACACACACACACACACACACACACACACACACACACACACACACACACACACACACACACACACACACACACACACACACACACACACACACACACACACATATATATATATATATATATATATATATATATATGTATATGTATACATATATATATATATATTTATATATATATGAATATATATATATATATATATATATATATATATATATATATATATATATATATATATATATATTGCATCCGACCAAGATATGGATCAAAAGGTCTCCTGTTGGTATACTCAGCCTTTGTAATCCTTTTTAATATACATATATATATATATATATATATATATATATATATATATATATATATATATATATATATATGCATACATGTACAGTATATATCCATATATATATATATATGTATACATGTATATATATATATATATATATATATATATATGCATATAAATATTTATAATCTGTAAATCTACCTCCCTCATATCCATTATATTTATCTCTTTCTATTCAGCCCCCCACTGTACATATTTTGTTTCAAATATTTTTTCGTAATTTTCCTGTTTCATAATCTTACATAAATCATTCCCTCTACTGCTCTCTACTCCATGATAAATCATTATCATTTATTAATATTCTTCACCTTTAAGCTCCTCCACTCATTTATCATATCTTATTTATTTTTGTCTATTATTGGCTTTTAACTTAAAAGTTTTGCCGGTTTACTTTGGGTTTAAGGTCTCTTTCCCTATTAAATTAGCCGAAACTCATTAGGATTCAAGTTTGAGTTAATCACCATCATTTCTAAAACCTTATTTAACCTATTTCGGTTTCAGATATGTTTGAAAGGAATTATGAATATTTAATTACTGTGAATAAATTGTCACTGTACAGAAAAAAAAAGATACATTTTAATAATAAAATACACACAACCACAGGTTTCCACGAACACATACATGCACACACACGAACGCACACGTAAGGACAGAAGCACGCACGAACGCAAATACACACACACACACACACAACCACACACACACACACACACACACACACACACACACACACACACACACACACACACACACACACACACACACACACACACACACACACACACACACACACACACACACACTCACACACACACACACACACACACACACAGACAAACACACACACACACACGTACACACGGGTACGCACGTACACACATGCACGTATACACATATGCTCAAGTACATGCACATATACACGTACACACATGCGTGTACATACATGAATACACACATACAAATGTACACACACACACACACACACACACACACACACACACACACACACACACACACACACACACACACACACACACACACACACACACACACACACACACACACACACACACACACACACCACACATACACACACACACACACACACACACACACGCATACACACACTCACACACACACACACACACACACACACACACACACACACACACACACACACACACACACACACACACACACAAACACACACACACACACACACGCACGCACGCACACACACACACACACACACACACATACACACACACGCACACACACACACACACACACACGCACACACACACACGCACGCACACACACACATGTGCAGGTATGAACATGCATCTACACACGAACGTGCACACACACACACACACACACACACACACACACACACACACACACACGCACACACACACACACATGTGCAGGTATGAACATGCATCTACACACGAACGTGCACACACACGTCTATGTATGCATGTATTATTTTGCAAGTGCATTCAGGTATGAAAATTATCTGAAACCCTTCTAAGTCTTCCAGACTCAGACGGTGCTTTTGTTCATCTTTGGTATTCATACTGCAACCTTCTTCTCTCTCTTTTTTTTTTTTTTTTTTTTTTTTTTTTTTTTTTTTTTTTTCTCTTTTCTTTTTACTTAAACCACATTTTTAATTTCCATATTTATGTATTTATTTATATTATTTGTTTTATTTTTATTCATTATACAACCTTGTTCTCTCCGTGTTTTTTTTTTCTTTGCTTGGAGCACTTTTTGATTTAATTAGTTACGTAGTTATACATCTTATTTGTTTTATTTTCATATTTTTTATTCTCTTTTGCTATGCTATTATTTTCGCTGCGTTTATTTCTTTTCATGCCACTTCCTAGTGTTTTAAGTCATTCATTTCACGTTTTTCTACATA
>NC_134793.1:65383360-65385860 GCF_046742065.1 Oratosquilla oratoria | reverse complement strand
CAAAAGGAAAGAAATGGGCAGTATGTTTGTGAAAAGAAAGATGGATGTGTTGGCATTGAGTGAAACTAAGTTGAAAGGGAGGGGCGAGATTGAGTTTGGGAGTGTAGTTGGGAGGATCTAAGGAGTGAGGAAAGGACGAATGAGAGAAGGGGTGGCTAAACTAGTAAGTGAAGAGATATGTAAGCGTGTAGTGGAGTGGAAGGATGTTTCTTCAAGATTAATGTGGATGAAGGTGAAGCTGGGAAGGGAGATGTGGGTATTTGTAAGTGCATATGGGCTTGGTAGTGAGAAGAGTGTAGAAGAAAGGGAGGCTTTTTGGATATATTTAAATGAGTGCATAGAGGAATTAGGGAGAAATGTGAAGGTAGTGGTATTGGGAGACCTTAATGCTAGGGTAGGAAACGAACCAATGGACGGAGTGATTGGGAAATGTGGAGTTCCAGGAAAAATTCGTAATGGAGAGTTGCTGGGGGAGATATGTCTAGAAAGAGAGTTGATGATAGCAAGTACAATATTAAGGAAGAAAGTCAAGCATAAAGTACACATGGGAGAGGGTGGTGGATGGAGGGGTGGTAGATAGAGCATTAATGAAGTATATAGTGGTAGCCAGGAGTATATTAAGAAGAGTTAAAGATGTATACGTTGGTGAGAAAGTGGGGGCATATCAGATCATTGTTTGTTGGACGGTATGATGAGAGTGGACGGCAGATTGGGAAAGAAGAAAAGGACAGAAGGTAGGGATGTGCTTAAAGTAAACTGATTAAATGAGAAAGAAAATGAGAAATACAAGAAGAAGCCAGAGTACCAGAGGACTATAGGAGTGCCTGCATAGTTCCACCTTACAAGGAAAAAGGAGACAAGAGTGAGTGTAGTGGTTTCAGAGGGATAAGATTGCTAAGTGTAGTTGGAAAGGCTTATAGGAGGGTTTTGATTAAGAGGATTAGGAGAGGAACCGAGGGAGTAATTGGTGAGGAACAGGGTGGGTTTAAGACAGGTAGAGGTTACGTAGATCAGATTTTTGTGGTAAGGCAGAATGTGAAAAAAGTTACAGGAAAAGGTAAGGATGTATTTTGGGCTTTTATGGATCTGGGAAAGGCTTATGTCAGGTCAGACAGAAAGGTACTGTGGGAGGTATTGCAGATATATGGGATAGGTGGAAAGCTGTTAAGAGCAATCAAGAGTGTTTACAAGAATAGTAGAGCTTGTGTTAGGATTAGAAATGGAGAGGTAAAGGTGGGACTTTGTAAGGGATGTGTTATGTCGCCTTGGCTGTTCAATCTATTGGATGGGTTGGTACTTGAGGTATAAGGATAGTGGGACAGGGATTGGAGATGGTGAAAGGAAATGGAGAAAAGTCGGAGATAAGCCAGTTGTTATTTACTAATGACACTGCGCTTGTAGCAGGATCAGAGGAGGGATTGAGAAAGTTAGTGACAGAGTTTGGGAAGGTATGCGAGCGAAGGAATTTGAAGATAAATATGGGTAAAAATAAGGTGATGAGATGTACAAGGAGAAAAATTGGCAGCAGACTGGAAATGAGTATTAAGGGAGAGACTGGAGGAAGTGGATAGTTTTAAATACTTGGGTGCGAATGTGGCAGGAAAGGGAGGAGTGGAGGTGGAGGTAGAATGTAGATTGAGAGAAGCAAGTTAATGCCTTGGGGGATCGAAAAGTGAAATGAGGAATAGACATTTGGGAATGAATGCTAAGAGGAGATTGTATGGAGTGATTATGCCAACAACACTGTATGGGTCCGAAACATGAAACATAAGGAAGGAAGAGAGGAGGAGCTTGAATGTGTTTGAGATGAGGCACGTGATAAGTATGATAGGGATGACTAGGCTGGATAGAGTGAGAAATGAGGAGGTGAGGAGGAGAAAGAGGGTGTAAAGGCAGTTGAGAGAGAGGGTTGACGAAAGAATATTGGGATGGTTTGGACACATGGAAAGAAGGAGTGAAGAATAACTAGTAAAAGAGTTGTGGAAGGAAGAGGTGGAAGGAGTGAACATGAGGGGATGACCAAGGATGAGATGGATGGATGAGATGGTAAAAGGGGCATTGGAAAAAAGGTGAATGTCCATTGAGGAAGGGTGGGAGATGACAGAACATAGGGTTGAATGGAGATTGTTGTGTATGGGTTGATGCTGTGATGTATGAGGGGGAGTGGGTGTGGAATGGAGGGTGAGGAAGTATGTATGAGAAATAAATTGACGCAGCCTGAGGGGATCTCTTCCCGTCTTCTCCTTTTCTGCATGAGGGGACAGAGAGGGGGTTCGCCTATTTAATGAAGCGTCCTTGCTGTGGATGTGCTGTGTCTTGCGACACTGCTCCTGACCCAGGGCCGTAGGCAAGATGCAGGGATGACCCGTCATCCATGAGGTGCCAAGATAAGAGGGAGGGAAGAAGGTAGAGGGGAGTGGAGCATGTTGGGGATGGAATGAGTGGGAGTGGCTTATGGCTTTGTTTTTTGGCTGCCACCCTCGTAAGGGGGAAAAAGCCT
>NC_134793.1:65315860-65323360 GCF_046742065.1 Oratosquilla oratoria | reverse complement strand
AATTTGTTCCAGTGAACAGAATTACGTTTATTAACCACAATTCACTTTAATTCTAAGCCACCAACATCAAGAGACTTGAGGTGGCCAACAAAACTCTTGATAGCTCAGACGGTTAAGTCACTATCACTTGTCACGTGCTAGCACAGGTTCGATTCCTTGGCTGTACCATGGATGCTAATGGGTTAGAATTAATATATATATATATATATGTATGTATATATCTATCTATATATAGATATAATATATATATATATATATATATATATATATTTTATGTAAATGTATATATATATATATATATATATATTTATATATATACACAGTAGCGGCCAAAATATAAGGGTAAGTGAAAGCATATGTATTCAAATGCATATATTGAAATTAGTACCCTACACAAGAACTTCATATTTTGTATACAAATAGATATTTATTGTATCTATATTTCTTGGAAATTTGAAGCTTATGCAACTGATACAAAGAAAGTTAGTAATTAATAAAAAAGATAGTGTGTAATTTCTTGCGGTCAAAAGTTAAGGGTATCTTAGAAAGAAGGACTTTCTATGCTTTACAGGACTGTCAAATCAGAACCGCAACATAAAATTAGCGTTTAAAATATTGGAACCTCAAACTTGTAAACATGGCTGCTGATATACGACGTCCGGTGTCTTCTCAAGATAAACAGAGGATTGTTGATCTTCACAAAGATGGACATTAAAATGGAGTCATAGCAGAGAGGATAAGAAGGTCTGTGAGTGTGGTGCAACGCATTGTAGCTCAATATAAATCAACAGGATTAATAATTTCACCACCTAAAACTGGTAGACCACGCAAAACCTCAGTTAAGCAGGACCGTCTTATGGTAAGGTTGTCACGGAAGGATAGATTGAAGAGCGCTGCAGAGATATTCCGTGAGTTAAATGCATCTTATGACTGCGATGTGTCACGTAAAACAGTGTCTCGGAGATTAGTAAGTGCTGGTTTGAATGCCCGAGTCCCTGCATCCAAACCATTGATATCCAAGAAGAACCAAAAAGCCCGCCTGAAGTTTTGTATTGAACATGTTGTCTTGACGGAAGATCAGTGGTCAAGCGTTTACTTCAGTGATGAATCAAAGTTTAATTTACTTGGTTCAGATGGCAGGAATTATGTCCGACGAACGACTGGTGAAAGATTGTCCGTTAAATGTGTGAAGAAAACTGTGAAACACGGCGGAGGAAGTGTGATGGTGTGGGGGATCATCTCTGCTGCTGGTACTGGCCCTCTTGTTCGCTTGCGTGGGAAAATCAACGGAGAGGTGTATAAACAGATTCTTCGACAGCATGCCCTTCCATATTTGAGATCTTCAAGGGTTCAATGTCCCATATTCATGCAAGATAATGCTCTTTGCCACACTTGCAAGAAGGTCAAATCATTCTTTACTGAAGAAGAACTTTATGCGATGAACTGGCCTGCTCAAAGTCCGGATTTAAATCCAATAGAGAATGTTTGGAAAATAATTGGTGAACGGGCACAGCGAAAAAATCCAAAAAAACAAGATGAACTCTGGAAGTTCTTGGAATTTGAATGGAGCACTGTTACTCCATAATTTTTTAGGAAATTGATCAATTCATGTAGCAACAGGTGTCAGGGGGTGATTAACAATAAAGGATTGTTCACCAAATATTAATGTTATTGCTATTTATCTTTTAAAATAAGTTAGATTTCATTATTTTCTAAGCTACCCTTAACTTTTGACCGCAAGAAGTTACACACTCTTTTATTTATTAATTACTAACTTTCTTTGTATGAGTTGCATAAGCTTCAAATTTTTAAGAAATATAGATATATTGTATATCTAATTGTATACAAAATATTAAGTTCTTGTGTGGGGTATTAATTTCAATATATGCATTTGAATACATATGCTTTCACTTACCCTTATATTTTGGCCGCTACTGTATATACATATTCTTTCATATACATATGTGTAATGTTAATGGTAGATGAATTTTGTCTTCGCAAACGTATTTTCTAGTTGCTGTTCAGAAGAACTGTTATAAGATGATTGAAGAAAATATTAACCTTTTAGATGTCTGGCATGTACGAGGGCGCATGCGTGCATTTGGTGCAGGATGGAACGTCCGACGTCTTCAGAAAACTCTTAAAGGACCCCCTAATGTTTTTGACCTTACAGTGCTCATAGGAGCCAAACGCATCTGACCTTACAGTAGACATCTGGACTGAGTGACTGGACGGCACCTGGTCGTACGTTGCCAAACTGCAAATCAGCATGTGTCAGTATATATATATACTGTATATATATATATATATAAATATACATATATATATATGTATATATATATATATATATATACATACATATATATACATATTTATATATACATATATATACATATATATATACACATACACATATATATATATATATACATATATATGTGTACATATGTATATACATATATGCGTGCGTGTATGTGTGTGTGTTTTTGTGGTCTTTGGATCACGTGTTCGACTCGTGATCGACAGCTATTTCCCTCCCGGAAGAGAGCTCAGAGTTTGTATGACCGATCTATGGGTAATGCTATGACCTTACACACACACACACACACACACACACACAAATCCCCGCCCATGAGAGTCAGAGTAACGACCCGAACCGCAGCGATACCGAAATAATTTTGGCCCTGGACAGGATTCGAACCAGGTACTGCGAGCACCACCGTGCTGGCAGTACAGTGCATACCAACCGCGCCACCGAGTCGTGTGTGTGTGTGTGTGTGTGTGTGTGTGTGTGTGTGTGTGTGTGTGTGTGTGTGTGTGTGTGTGTGTGTGTGTGTGTGTGTGTGTGTGTGTGTGTGTGTGTGTGTGTGTGTGTGTGTGCGTGCGTGCGTGTGTGTGTGCGTGTATGTGTGTGTGTGTTTCCTTTTGTAAATAATCTTTCTATACTTTCTGGTAGTAGCGTGGGATACGAAACTCCAACTCTACATTCTGTCAACAAGCAGAGGCTACAAAACCTGAACACTGCCATTCTTCCGAAGCAGCAACTTTACCATTTCTCCGAAGCAACAACTCTACATTCTGACGACAGCTGCTACGGATTAGCGGATTGCACGTACTAAGATACATCAGAGATCTACACTTCAGTCGAACATAGTAGGGATGATAATGGTGATGCTAAATGATACTGTTGTTGACAGTAAATAGAAGTGTTGATGGTGATAACGCTAATGATGATAGTGATTGTCAGTGAAGTTAACGAAGGTGGAAGGACGAATGGACTCAGTAATGATGATTTCATTGATAATACTGGTGATAGAGATACGGACTGGGAGGAGTCCTCTGTCAGTCCAGGATATTATCTTCCTTCTCTCATAGAAATACTTTATATGTAATTTGACCCTTTGATATTAGGAAAGCTTTACTCGATTGAGTAAAACCCCATGACGGCATCCAGGTTAAAAGTAAATCGTTTTAGGGATAAGAGCGTTAAGCGTGGCTCCCCACGACTGAAGAAAAACAACTGAGATCAGAAAAAACGGGGGGGGGGGGGCAGATAGCAGGTGCTCTGGTTTTATCATTTTGTGTTGTATTCTCGACCTCAAGTGCAACATCACATTGTAAACAACGTCGACCATTCCTTACAAGACATGTCTAATCTCCCTTACCCCTCGAGGCTTAGAGAACTTTTACGGGACATAACACATAAAAGAATACCTAAATTAGTGTTTATAATCCTAGTTTCAAGTTTTAGTGCCGGTACTAGTGATAGTATACGTGTCTGGAGGGGCGATTGTCTGTGGGTAAATATTTGTGTGAACGGCAAGTCATGTGTCTAAAAAATAAAGTATTAAAAACCTCGAAATGGAATAAAGAGGTAGTGGATAAAATGTGTGAGTAGGAATTGGAGAAGAAAAGAAGTAGCAATTGCAGTCCAAGGATACAAAAAATATCTAAATGAAATAGTGAATTTGTAATTTGCCAGGACTAACCGGCGGTTCTACCCTTGAGGAACAATATTGCACAGAAGAGGTGGAGTCATAGAGGAGGTAAAGGAAATATTTGAGGAGGGTAAGAGATTAGCCAGTAACCATGAAGGGACTGGGAAAGCGGCTGATGGGTTATGGCCATGTACTGGGTCTTAAACACATCCTAGGACGAGGTAGAGGATGAGGATGAGGAAGAGGAAGAGAGGAAATATGAGTAGTAGGAGGAGGAGGAGGAGGAGTAGGAGGAGGAGGAGGAGGAGGAGTAGGAGGAGGAGGAGGAGGAGGAGGTGGAGGAGAAGGCGGAGGAGGAGGAGGAAGAGGAGGAGGAGGAGGAGGAGGAGTAGAAGATGGAACAGAAGGTGAAAAGGAAACGTAGGGGTTCGTTTAGGAAGAAGCAGTGGAGATTCAGGTGAAGGAGGAGGAAGAGACGGAGGACATACCATAGAAAAAGAGAAAGAGAAAGAGGAAGAAGCAAAGAAAAATGAGAAAGAGGGTAAGAAGAAAGCGATGGAGGAGGAGAAGGAGGTAGAAAAGAGAATAAGGCGGAAGCGAAAGAAAAAAAGAAAACATAGCAACGGATTAAGGCGGAGGAGGTGAAGAAGCTGGAAATGGAGTAGGAGGAGGAGAGGGAAGTGAAGGAAGAGTATAACCACAGGGGGTGGATGAGGGTATGTCTTTATTGCAGGCTCTTCATTATTCCCAACACCATAGAAAGTTCAGCATTGCTTCATTCCTTCTTCTCGCCCTCCACCTCTTGAGGGACTACACTTGTGTACTTCTCTTACCATTCGAGCCTTGAAAATGAACTGTCAATGCTTTCGTATTGTTTTTGTGTCTATACGTACATATACACACACCTTATATATATTCTTACTGATATATGTTAACTTGAATACTATTGATTTATCTACTCATTTATCTGTTTATTCATTCCTTTATATTTAGCATTGCACACCTCTTTCAAGCTGTTTTCTTCAAAACCTGAGCTTCGTAAGGTGGACCTTTTTTCTGTAGTTTTGTGCTAATGTCGTTCTCATTTCAAACCTTGTTCAATGTGTTCATTAGTCTATATCCGAGCCTAATGTTCTTCATACATAGAGACGGAGATAGGGATAGAGATGGAGATAGAGATAGAGATAGAGATAGAGATAGATATATAGATAGATAGATAGATAGATAGATAGATAGATAGATAGAGAGATAGAGAGATAGATAGATAGATAGATAGATACATAGATAGATACATAGATAGATAGATAGATAGATAGATAGATAGATAGATTTATATATATATATATATACAGAAAGAGAGAGAGAGAGAGAGAGAGAGAGAGAGAGAGAGAGAGAGAGAGAGAGAGAGAGAGAGAGAGAGAGAGAGAGAGAGAGAGAGAGAGAGAGAGAGAGAGAGAGAGAGAGAGAGAGAGAGAGAGAGAGAGAGAGAGAGAGAGAGAGAGAGAGAGAGAGAGAGAGAGAGAGAGAGAGAGAGAGAGAGAGAGAGAGAGAGAGAGAGAGAGAGAGAGAGAGAGAGAGAGAGAGAGAGAGAGAGAGAGAGAGATGTGGCTGAGGGAAAAAAGTAAAGGAAATGCAAAGGAGGAGGGTGGAAGAGAGGGTGAGGCTAGTGGGTGGGGGTGGGGGGAGGAGAGAGACAGGGTGATGGAGAGGAGGGGGAGGGAGAAGGAGAAGAGGAGAGGGTAGGTGGTGTCTATTTGGTGGTTGTACTGTAAAGATGAATATCAGTCCTAAATTGGTCTTGCCTCGTATTGGCTCTCATTCTCTCTCTCTTTTTCTTTCTCTCTTTCTTTCTCTCTCTCTCTGTCTCTGTATGTGTGTGTGTGTGTGTGTGTGTGTGTGTGTGTGTGTGTGTGTGTGTGTGTGTGTGTGTGTGTGTGTGTGTGTGTGTGTGTGTGTGTGTGTGTGTGTGTGTGTGTGTGTGTGTGTGTGTGTGTGTGTGTGGTGTGTGTGTGTGTGTGTGTGTGTGTGTGTGTGTGTGTGTGTGTGTGTGTGTGTGTGTGTGTGTGTGTGTGTGTGTGTGTGTGTGTGTGTGTGTGTGTGTGTGTGTGTGTGTGTGTGTGTGTGTGTGTGTGTGTGTCTGTGTGTGTGTGTGTGTATGTGTGTGTACCTCTCTCTCTCTCTCTCTCTCTCTCTCTCTCTCTCTCTCTCTCTCTCTCTCTCTCTCTCTCTCTCTCTCTCTCTCTCTCTCTCTCTCTCTCTCTCTCTCTCTCTCTCTCTCTCTCTCTCTCTCTCTCTCTCTCTCTCTCTCTCTCTCTCTCTCTCTCTCTCTCTCTCTCTCTCTCTCTCTCTCTCTCTCTCTCTCTCTCTCTCTCTCTCTCTCTCTCTCTCTCTCTCTCTCTCTATCTATCTATCTATCTATCTATCTTTCTTTCTCTCTCTCTCTCTCTCTCTCTCTCTCTCTCTCTCTATTCCTACAACATAATGCTATATAAAACCAAGGAATTTCCTAGGAGATAGGCTTGGTAACAGAAATAAAGTAAATAAATACAATATTGTTTTACGTCCTTGTTATTGCCATATACTGATTCTTTACTCCAGAAGAATTTGTAGACATTTGTTTTCTAAATTGTACGTACCGCAGACATTTGTATGTGATGTAGATTACGACGCTAACATATAAAAGTAAAATGACTTGCCTTCCTGTGCCTGATGAACTAGGGGGGAGAGGAGGAGGGGAGAGGGGGAGAGGGAGAGGGAGAGGGGAGACATATTTGTACAGGAGGATGGTGGTATGCCGTTTCGATTATAGAGGTTGTTTGGCAGGTGTTCGGGTTGATGGCTGAATGGATCAATCTTCAGAGAAAGGGAAGGTTAAGGACAAAATTTGAGGCTGGTTTCTGTTAATCTATTTGTCATTTGGTCGATTAATACTTGTAAATGGGTAGATGGTCTTCAAGGAAGTGCTTAAGATAGATAAAAAGAGTGGTAGGTACAATATTAAGAGAGTAAAGAGTCATTGCTACTCTATGATAAGAGAAAAAGAGTAAAATATTTCACAGTTGTACATTGTATATTTTGCAAGAAAAAATTGACGGACAATTAGTATATGTTTATTTACTTAGTGGTGCTACTTTATATCCCGGCCACACACAATATTTACATCGTTCTTGGAATGTACGAGGTGCATATGTCCGGCCAATGCACAGGTTTTCTTTCATCAAATAGATCTAGAAATCTGGACAGAGTTCAAATGAGGAACAACCGCGATCATAAACCGGACTGGAAGATGACTACCTTGGAATGCTGGAACAGGAGCGCGCTGGGAGGAATGCCGGAGAACGGGATGGAATGTGGTAATTAAAAAAACAAAAACATGATGGAATGAAGAGATAAAGGAAAGAGAGAGTAAAGGGGAGGAATAGGAGGAAAAGCATGGGATGGTATGGGGAGCTATGAGGAGGTATAAGAAGAACATAGTCAGAGAATGGGTAGGTATAGAGAGATATAAGGAGGTATAGGGAGGGTGTGCAGAGGGTATGGGGAGGTAAGGGGAGGGTATAGA
>NC_134793.1:65273360-65278360 GCF_046742065.1 Oratosquilla oratoria | reverse complement strand
GAAAGACTATATAAGTCATCTGATCACTTACGGGACCGACCCAGGGGGCTGTAACGGGGTCAGATACACGGTCAATACGGACGTCATTTGTGCGGTCAACGGTTGGGTCACAGAGAGTAATATACGCACTTTAGGTCAGGTCACTTGCGGGCCAGGGGTCAACATCCCAGTCAGTGATTTGGATGAAATGTATAGTAACTTAACAACTTTAATTCTAAATGCACAAAATAAATGTATTCCCCTCAAGTCAATATGGAAGCAAATTAATATTCCCAACTGGCTGAAACATAAGATCGGAATGAAAAGAGGAATTTACGTAAGAATAAAAAACGAGGAAACACACCTTAGATCCAAATATAACTATGAAATTTTGATTGCCAGACAAGTGAAATTCATTTCAAAAGGACTTTTTTCGCCTCTACAGGACAAAAAGTAAGGAAAGAATAGGCCCAATTCAAAATGACGAAAATGTTATGATAAAATCGGTAGAAAAAATGAATGAGGCGTTTAAAAGATATTTTCTCTATATATTTACTAAGGAGAAGTTAGATGAAGTATTTGAATGCAGATAAAAAAATTCCAAGAGTGCTTAAAAAGTGAAAGAATACAAAAGATTACAAAGGAGGAGCATGCAAACAGGAGACCACTGGGTCCATAACTAGGTTGGATGCAAAAAAAAAAAAAAAAAAATGTAATGATAAATAGATAAATATATGAACAAACAAATAAATAAATTAAAACTATAAAAATATAAATAATAATAAATAAAATAAGTAAAGAAATAGGTATTGTTAAATAATAAACAAGCAGGAAATGGTAAATAATAAAAAGATAATATTAAACGATAATCAAGGAAATGATAAACAGACAAATAATAACAAACAAATAAATAAAATATATAAGATAAATGGCAGGCATTACAGCCTCTTCCTTAGGCGTTTATCTAAACGAATCTTAAAGCTTCGAACTGAACTATATTGCACTGCCTCTGTAGGAAGTTTATTTCATTTATTAACTACACGGTTGGCGAAGTTGTTTCTGCTCACTTTCAAATTAAATCTATTTCCTGACAGTTTGAGACCATTGTTTCTTGTCAAATTCTTATTAAGTGTGAAAATTTTGTCACTTTTGATGTTGTCAATTTCCTTTAGAATCTTAAAGTCACCTTTGAGTCTACTTTTTTTTATTTATTTATTTATTTATTCATTTATTATTATTATTTTTTTTTTTTACGGAAAACAGATTTATATGTTGTAGTCGATTTTCGCGTGATTTGTTTTTATATTTGGAATTAGTTTTGTGGCTCGCCCTTGTGTTTTTTTTTCAAATCTGTCAATCATAGTCGGTGTCCATACGGAAACAATATATTCCAAATGTAGACGAACTAACGATTTATATAGCTTGTTAATGAGAGATGGGTTTTTGAAGTCAAAAGATCGCGCAATCAGTCCTAGAATCTTATTTGCTTTCTGAGAGGCTGACACACTGCGTAGATGATTCGAAATCGTTACTGATAATAACGCCGAGATCCTTTTCACTATCCACTTTTGTTATTTTTACGTATGTACCAAACCTTGCATTTACTTATGTTAAATTTCATTAGCCATTTTTCAGACCATTGCTGTAGTTTATCTAAATTTTCTTGAATATCTAATTGGTTTAAGTGATAATCTATTATTTCGCACAGTAGTGTAAATTTGAAAGCTGCGACCTGTTGACAGAAATATTCAATAAGTCGGTATACACTGGTTTTGTGCCTATTTCTTGGGGGCAGGCAAACGTTGTTCCTGTTTTTAAGAAAGGAGATAAATCGTCTATATGCAACTATAAGCCAATCAGTTTGATATCATTCATAGGTAAAATGCTTGAATCAGAAATAGTTAATAGACTCAGAGAAGATATCGAGAGACAATTCGATTCGTTACTCACAGCACGGTTCTTCCAATGGTAAGTCATATGTCACTAATCTTTTATCCTTTTACACTAAATTATATAAGGCGTCAGATAATAATTATAGTTACGATGTTATTTACTTTGAATTTAGCAAAGCATTCGGCAAAGTGGCCCACCAATGACTACTAATTAAAATCAAAGTCCATGGCATAGAGGAAAAGTGTTACACTGGATTAAAGCTTGGATCAGCGACAGAAAACAACGGGTCATCATAAATGGTGTAAAATTCAGTTAGGGGAGCGTTTCTAGTGGGTTCCCACAGGACTAAGTTTTTTGGATTCCTTATTGTTCATTGTGTACATATACGAAATGAACAAGGTGATTAATATTGATGTTAGTAAGTTTGCGGACGACACAAAAATAGGACGCCTGATTAGGTCAGGAAACGACGCTGAGATTCTGCATGGTCGGTGAAATGGCAAATGAACTTCAATATCTTAAAGCGCAGCGTGTTAAACGTAGGGATACACAACAACAATTCTGCATGGTCGGTGAAGTGGCAAATGAACTTCAATATCTCAAAGTGCAGCGTGTTAAACGTAGGGCTACACAACTACGAAAATAGATATAACTTAGATAACATGATTTTGGAGAAAACTGAATGCGAGAGAGACTTTGAAGTTCTAGTGGGTTATGACCCAGGAAATAGTGCATTAGCGCTAGAAATGACGTTGATAGGACAGTTTCGTTGCTAGGACAGTTACGTATAGAAGTGCAGATGTACAGTTTTGATCTCTGTCCTATAGAATGGACAGCAATTCACTGGAATTACTACAGAGGAGAATGGCCAAAATGATACATGAGCTCAGAAAATTACCTTACGAAGAGAGGCTTAGGCACCTTAACTTGCACTCTCTAGAAGGATGAAGAGTGCAGGGTTATCCATTAGAGGTGTTTAAGTGAATCAAAGGCTTAACAAGGTTGACGCAAACAAGTTCATCATATTAAGACAACAGAACATAACTCGCAATAATGGATTTAAACTGGACAAATTTATATTTAAGGAAATAGGAAAGAATTGGTTTAATAATAGGATGGTCAACGAATGGAATAAACTTAGTAACCATGTAGTGAGCGCTGAAACTATCAGTTGTTTCAAAAAATGCTTAGACAACTCTATGGATGGGGATGACAGGTGGTAATGGACACGGAAGTGCCTAGTGTAGGCCTTATGGTCTCTCGCAGTCTCTTCATTCGTATCTTTATATATATATATATATATATATATATATATATATATATACATATATATATATATACATATATGTATATATACATATACATATATATATATATATATATATATATATATATATATATATATTGTTGAGACATTCTGACAGGTTGATGTAAGCGGAATAGGAAACACAGGAGTCTTAGTCTTGAGTTTATTCCTGACTAGTTTCGCAGGTATGCTTTTTTGAAAAAGCATACCTGCGAAACTAGTCAGGAATAAACTCAAGACTAAGACTCCTGTGTTTCCTATTCCGCTTACATCATATATATATATATATTTATAGGGCACAGGTTTTCACGTAGACAATTTATATATATATATATATATATATATATATATATACATATGCATATGTATATATATATATATATATATATATATATGTGTATGTATATATATGTGTATATCTATATAAATATATATATGTATATATACATATATGCATATATGTATATATATATACATATATATGTATATGTATTATATATATGTATATACATATATATATATATATATATATATACACTTATACATACATATTTATGTATATATATATATATATATATATATATATATATATATATATATATATAGACATTTAAAATCACACAAGCCAGGAATATTTTGACATTTCCAGACTCCTACGCATCGGGTTTTCTTCCTCCTTTTATGCCCATTACAATTATTCAGAACATTTTAGAAACACAGAGCTACCGCCGTACTCGAAGCCCATAAAATTGCATCCATTGTTTCGCATGCCATAAAGGCTGCATAAGCATAAGGCAACTTCTATTATTTAGAGTGATTTACTGCCCTCGTGCTTTTGGTGTCTGGCCTTCGTGTTGGCATGGGAGTCTCTCTCTTTCTTGGAGCCTCTCTTTGAGTCTCTGTGTCTGTCTTTAAGTCTCTCTCTGAGTCTATCTTTCAGTCTCTCTCTGAGTCTCTCTTTAAGTCTCTCTTTGAATCTCTCTTTGAGTCCCTCTTTGATTCTCTCATTGAATCTCTCGTTGAGTTTCCCCTTGAATATCTCTTTGAGTCTCTCTTTGAGCCTCTTCACTTCTTCACGACCTGAAAGGTCTCCTTCCGTCGTGGAGTCTTTTCTGACTTCAAGTGTTTTATCTCTCCTTTCTCAAAGCCACTTTCTTGTGATAAAATCCTCTTTTTGTAATCAAATTCTTATTTTTATTATCAGATTCTCTTTATTGCGATCAAAACATCTGTCTTACTATCAAAATCTCTCTCTCTCTCTCTCTCTCTCTCTCTCTCTCTCTCTCTCTCTCTCTCTCTCTCTTTGTATATGAATTTTCTTTATTGCGATCAAGCTATCTGTCATACAATGCAAACGTCTTTCTATTTTCCAATAAAGTCTTTCATGTATGTACTTTTTTGATATATGATTTGCAAGTTCTACCCTCCCCTTTCCTCCTTTTCCTTTTTCATGTGATTTCTTCCTTCGTAAGTCCATTGTCTTTTCCTCCTCTATATACCGGTTGAAAATTCCATCGTTCGTGAATTAATCATTTTTTCAAATTTTCTTTTTTGTTATGAAATTGATTTTTGTATTTAGTCTTTTCTTATGAAACACTATTCATTTTCGTTATATATATACATATAAGGATGTGCATGCATTATGTATATACCCATATGTGTTTGATGTTAAAAGTTATAGATAGTACTCTTTATGAAGGATTTATCATTTTACCCGTCTTTATATATGATGTTGAGAAATGAGTCAAATAAAGACTACTGATCACCACAATTTATTTGACTCATTTCTCAGCATCATATATCAGATAAAGTCGTTAACGCG
>NC_134793.1:65260860-65263360 GCF_046742065.1 Oratosquilla oratoria | reverse complement strand
TAATGATAATGATAATGATAATAACCATGATAATAATGATAAAAATCCGTCGATCAAAGAGGAACGTCTTTAGGATTACTCCTGAAGAACCTCAGTGTGTGTAGTCGAGGTGTAGGATGTTGAAGTACGAAGTTCGTGGCCAATAAGAAGGACTCGATATCCGTGAGAGCTTGTCCTCGATCGCGCCTCCCCGCCCCCTTAAATCCTACTCCTTCCCCTTCCACCTTCCCCTTCTCACCTCCCCCTCCCCCTCCCCATCTTCACTTAAACCTTTCACTTCGACTTCTGTCACTCAATGTTACTTCATTTCTTACACGAGGGTCCCTCGATATGCTTTTTCATGTAGCCCATACTCTATGCATTGCTGTTCCTTAACTGCCTGGGGACAACATAAACACTGATTTTAATCCCTATGCATCCACTTATTCCCATTAGTAGCCAGTTACTGGTGTATTTGGGATACTTTGTGGTCCACTAGTCAAGCAATCAAGATCATCATATTAAGATTCGTAGTCCTGGATTTAAATTGTACAATTTAGCTTTAAGAATAAAATAGGCAAGAATAGGTTTACAAATAGAGTGGTTACTGATTAGAATAGATTTAGTAAACATATAGTGAGCGCTGAAATAACTGATTGTTTTTGAACATGATAACTTCATGGATAGAGCCAAGTGACAAGGAAGATGGAGTTGCCTAGTGTGGGTTTTATGATCTCTCAGTCTCTTCCATTCTTATGTTCTTACCAGACGTCGAGAACCACTATTTTAAGTACTGAATGTCCCTTGTGTACAATCTCTTTACGTTTGGTACCTTGATTACAGCACAAAAAGAACTTCCCTTTCCCTTCTTTCCTCAAATGTTGATAGCACCAGTGTCGCTGCTCATTTATCTATATGATTCCGCTATCTCTTGTGATAGAGTGAAATTAGTCCTGGTTAGTCCTGGTAATCATTGTATCAGAAACCCTCATGCGCGCGCGAGCGTGTGTATGTGTGTGTGTGTGTGTGTGTGTGTGATTCACCATGGTCTTGAATGACGTATGGGACTCGTGATCGACAGTTATTTCCCTCCCAGAAATAAGCTCGGAGCCCAAATATAAATGATCTATGAGTAATGTTGTGACCTTACACGTACACATACACAAACACACACACAGTTCCCTGCCAACGAGAGTTGGAGTAACGACTCACAGCGCAGCGATACTGAAATTATTTCAGTTTGAACTCTGATTGCCGTAGTGGTGGCCGCGAACGCTATCACAGCGCCGTCGAATTGTGTGTGTGTGTGTGTGTGTGTGTGTGTGTGTGTGTGTGTGTGTGTGTGTGTGTGTGTGTGTGTGTGTGTGTGTGTGTGTGTGTGTGTGTGTGTGTGTGTGTGTGTGTGTGTGTGTGTGTGTGTGTGTGTGTGTGTTTGTGTTATGATAATAATAATGATAATAATGATAATAGTAAAAATAATAAGCGGTTTATTGAAAACGTGGCAGCCGAAAGCTGAAAATACACATGTTAAGATGAGAGGGATACAAAGAAACACAAAGAAATAAACGATTACAAATATAATAGAATATATTGATAATTGAGAAATATCGAAAACAAGGACAACATAAACAAACATGTGAACATATAACCATGCCACTCACTGTCTTTATAGATATAAAACAACCATAAACTTTTAGAATGATTCATACAATTATAAATATGATTTACATTTTATGTAAAATCACTTCTATGATCGTGTCAACAATACGGTTAAATTTCCGTCTCTCTTTCTCTCTGTCTTTCTATCCCTCATTCTCTTTTACTCTCTTACACAGACACTCTTTCTTTCTCTCTCTCTTACACACACACACTCTCTCTTTCTCAGTTATCAGTGCAACACTGATCATGCATGCGTCACATCTAAGACTACTTGCAATGTCTTGTTAGCTGAAGGATGTCACTTTTTTCTAAGAATAATCCATAATTAGTCGCTGGGCAGGAGTCAGCAATCTAGTTTGTCTTAATACTAAGCTCATGTAGCCTACGCAAACGGCAAAGTTGAATTTGATTATGGAAATATCATTTTAGATATTTTGACACTGATGCGTTTTTTTCTACATATTTTCAGCATTATTATCATTATTATTATGAGAATAATTTATACGTGTAAACTGCTTTTTTTGTAATCAAGTTCAAATTTACGTAACTTAATTCTGAACATGAAATTTCCTTTTCTATTTACAAA
Source organism: Oratosquilla oratoria (assembly GCF_046742065.1). Taxonomy (NCBI): domain Eukaryota; kingdom Metazoa; phylum Arthropoda; class Malacostraca; order Stomatopoda; family Squillidae; genus Oratosquilla; species Oratosquilla oratoria. Next base: position 65,261,136 of record NC_134793.1, on the reverse strand, counting down.
ATTTGATAAAGATTTTGAACAGACATTACATCGTTTTTATAAGAATACTTATACATTTTCTATATATATAATACATATTTCAATGAAATTGCAGTAATAGATTGAAGAACGTTCATGTTTGCAAATATGTACACGCTTATATATACATTGATATGTATAACATATGTATATGTACATATCATATAGATAACCGTAATGAGCCTCTAAGTAGACTTAGGAATTGTAGGAAAATTGTCAGTTTTCATAACCACGCTGCACTAAAATAATATCAACACA
>NC_134793.1:65243360-65245860 GCF_046742065.1 Oratosquilla oratoria | reverse complement strand
GGCCGTTCATTTATTCAAAATTTCTTAAAGAATGGCAACAGATCCCCAAAGCGGTAAAGGTAAAGTTAAAATCATTACTTCCTTTGACCGTTCAGTTGCTTAAAATTTCTTAGAGAACGCTCCTTGCGCTTGCTGCGTGTAATATTACACTGATTAAAAGAAGAGAGAAATTTAATAAGTGTGTAGATAAACAACACACAAAAAAATCAAATTTACCTACTCAGTTCCAGGTAATAAATTTATTTTATTCAAATAATGACAAGCAAGAAGGCTTAGATGAAAAAGCGGACACCAAATATTAAAAACAAAATTAAAACAAAATTACCTTATTCCATTTTTTCTAATCATTCTTTTAAGTTACGTGAGCTCTTATAGTGTGAGCATAGTGTGAGTAAGACGCTGAACAAGAAGTCTTTCAGACTTCAGAGAACGAAGTAAAGCTTGTTCATTTCAGCAGAGCCATAAAATGAATCTCGTTAACTTAGGACATAGTGACGCTTAGCAAGACATCAAAAGGAGACCACCCATTGCCGAAACACTTGAGGAAGTTCTAACTCCAGTCTAACTAGAAACTGCAAACCTGGTAGGAAATAAATCATTTCGCACGGGTAAGGATACTTTTTGCTTTTTAGAAGAACAACAATGTGAATCCCTCGACTTTTCTGAGAGCATCGTAAAATCATCATAACCGAATTCAACTCCACTACTTTTGAAATTCATCGAGCTCTCTCTCTCTCTCTCTCTCTCTCTCTCTCTCTCTCTCTCTCTCTCTCTCTCTCTCTCTCTCTCTCTCTCTCTCTCTCTCTCTCTCTCTCTCTCTCTCTCTCTCTCTCTCTCTCTCTCTCTCTCTCTCTCTCTCTCTCTCTCTCTCTCTCTCTCTCTCTCTCTCTCTCTCTTAACCACAAGCATCTCTTAGCTCAATTTCCTTTCACCGGTGTATGTAAAACAAGGTAATTAAGAATTCTACGTTTTGTAATCATTCTTCCGTTTTCTAAGTCATCCCTCCGTTTTTTCAACCATTCCTTAGTTTTCTATTTCCTGCGTTTTCTAAATAACTTCCATTTTCTAAATCCCTCCTCCATTTTCTAATTACTCTCCTGTGTCACACCCGCATATTTTACTTCTGACCTGTTCTCATGCACCTCCCCCTCCTCCTCCTCCTCCTCCTCCCTCTCCCCCTCCCCTTATCACTCTCCCTCCCCCTCCCTCCTCTCCTCCCACCCCCTTGCCCCCATATAAGGAAAAACTAAGAGCGTAAACTAGAGGGAAATGACCATTATTCAAAGTCGCCCCGATGGACAAGGGATGGTCGATGTGTTTATCATAAATGTATGGAGGTGTTGAACATATGAAGTTGGAGGTATGGAGGTATGGAGGATAGGAGGTAAGGAGTGAGGTAGGGAGGTAGGGGATCCTATCTGGTTATAGGAGGGAAGAGATTAAATGTATCGTTTAACGTCTCCAGGAGATGAGTTAACAATAACCTTGGAAAACGGGCTATTGGTTAGGTGAGTTGATAATTAGTTAAACTGAAAAATAAATAACTCCTGATTAACACAGGGGTAATAAGTAGAGAAGTTTCATGATTCAGTCTTCTTTCTATTGGATAATCTAATACCCCAAAGTCTGTCTCCGGTATTTGATATGTGGACCATAACGCCTTTAGAAATATACCAGAATATTGCAAATTGGTATCTGGTATCTGATATCTGGTATCTGGTCTGGTATACGGTGTTTGGGTACAGTCCGTAATGACAAAAGGGAGGATGAGGGAAAAGATAATGTGAGGTTAGGAGGAGGGTGAGGAGAGGATGGAGAGGAGGGAAAGAAACGAGAGGAAAGAGAAGAAGGAAAGAGGGGACAGGAGGAACAGGAAGTAGAGGTGGTGAAGAAGGAGAGTAGGGAGAAGCGGACGAGGGAGAGGAAAGGGTTAATGAGAGGAGAGGGATGAAAAAGAGGAAGGACAGGGGAGAGAAGAAGGAGGTGGAAGAGGAGGAAGAGGATGGAGAGGATGGAGAGGAGGAAGCTGAGGAGAGGTAACAAGGGGGTGAGGAGTGAGAAGGAGTAGAGGAGCGAGAGATGTAAAGGAGGAAGAGGAGGAAGGGGAGGGAGAATAAGTAGAGCAGGGAGGGGAGGCAGGCAGAGGAGGAGAACGAAAAATAGTGGTGGCTTCATAAGTAAGGAGCGGGAGGGATGGAAGGGAGGAGAAGGGGGTCTGAGCAGGGAGATGGAGTAGGTGATATCAGGTGAGATGGAGTGTGGAGTGGATGAATATGGAGGCTACGATATGGAGGTAGAGAGGGAGGGAGAGAAGCACACAGGGATTTGTTTATGCACCAACTTGGAGGACAGGTGAGGGATGATGATGACCAGGCGATAGTGAATGTTGGGGAGTGGTCAGAAGGGAAGGGAGGGAAGGAGAGGGGGAAACGGGGAGAGGGGATAAGGGGGGAGGGGGAGGGGAGAGTTGGAAGGGGAAGGGGGCATCCAGCTTCTGGTG
>NC_134793.1:65193360-65210860 GCF_046742065.1 Oratosquilla oratoria | reverse complement strand
TAATGACCTTCTCTTCCTTAAGGTGCAGACTCTAGTCTCTCCAGTTCCTAGTGGTCCTGAGCCTCTTTCAGCCAGAAGCCACAGGGGTCAGCAGAGGTCACGGAGGAACAAATGAAGTGCGAGCCAAGAATGCAAGTAAAGCTCCTTACTCTATTGTTTGCGAAACAAACGGACACATGCACGCACGTACACGCGAACACACACACACACACACACACACACACACACACACACACACACACACACACACACACACACACACACACACACACACACACACACACACACACACACAAAACCTTGTGACGCAGTGGTTTAGAGTTCTCGCCTGCTACTACGGCGGTCCGAGTTCGAAACCCCATAGGGCTGAAATAATTTCAGTATCGCTGCGGGTTGTTACTCCAACTCTCGTGGGTGGAGAGTTGGGTGTGTGTGTGCCTGTAAGGTCAAAGTATTGCCCATAGATCGGTCATACGAGCTCTGAGCTCTTATCCGGGAGGTGAGTAACTGTCGATCACAACCCAACACGTGATGCAAGACAATGGTGAATTACACACAAACACCTGGAATAATACAAAGACCATACCTGACCAATGAGAACGCAGAGCCAGGACTCTACGAGCATAGATCTTACCCTCTCTATAACTAGGTAAACATTACTTGGTAAATATCAACTCTTGCACACACACACACACACACACACACACACACACACACACACACACACACACACACACACACACACACACACACAAACACACACACACACACACACACTTACACACACACACACACGTACACACGTACACGCACACACACAATCACATAGAATCTGCTGATATACAGTCGCACGAGCAGTCATTAATACATGTGTGCGATTATTTATCTTTACATGTACTATTTCTCACACACGTTTACACTCAAGTTGAAACCAATCCCCTGCTGACATATAAGCGTGTGCAGACACGCTAAAGCTTATTATGGGTTTTTACAGTGTCAGACGTCATGTTCCTTGTACGCTCGTACTGACTGTGTAGAGGAAGTGGCATCAAGCATGCGCAGATGCACAGAATTAACTGTGAGTTGTTATACTCATTAAGATATTTCCAAAATCGCCTGTCTTTACATGTGTTATATTTTTCTTTAATTATCTGGTTATTTTCATTTTATCATATACTTACATATATTTATGTTTACGATTTTATTTGTTTAATGATTTATATTTTTGTACTATTTTCATTCATATGTATTATTATTCCTTATATATGATGTTTTATTTTACTATTGATCTATTTATGCAATTGATTAATTTATATATTCATTTATTTATCTATTCTATTCATTTATCTATCGATTTATCAATTTATATGTTTTATCTCCTCTTACTTTTTTCTAAAGATCATTCCACGATAAACCCAGAAAGTTATTACCCGGTCTTCCACCAGAGGAGAAAATTGCCTAAAAGAGGCACAGTTATATAACAGCCTTTATCAACCAGGCTCTCCTGTTTACGTCTTCGCCTGATGCTATCATTTTATTGTTGCTTTCATTTTCCAAGAGAAATTGGATACAAATTCTATCAACAGCACTGATGAACTGTATTTCCTAAGGCGAAATATTGTTTGTACAAAAAAAAAAGAGAATTATTAGTTCTACAGAAACTTTACGAGCAAAAACTATATATTTTTAAGTTTTCCAGGTGAGTGATCAATATAGGTTTGTTCATGGTTATGAGTATGAATACGGTTGTTGTTGTCGTTGTTATGATTTTTGTTCCCTTTCGTTCCCTATGTGGTAGAGTGGTAACGCACGCAACTGGTACAGTCAAGGAAAGTCAACCCACAGGTTTGAATCCTGTTCACGACAGAAAGGTTAGGAAGTGCCGAGAATCTGAGAAATAGTCTCAACAGTCATAATCTAAAAAAATCATTCTGTAAGATGCCATCCTTGTAACCCTAAGCCAGGTAATCCGTGATGCTAAGTAAAATCAATACAATTCTATTATCATATAGGGGATTGTTTGTGTATTCAAAGGAAATATTTGTATTCGGTATATGTGTCCCTACTTTCGGTCCACGTTTGAACCTATTATGTACATCGTTTATTTTCTTATTTCTAAGTATTTAATTGCCTGATATCTAGTGAACACATGCTAACATGCATAATGCATAGCAAATACAATACTATTATTGTCTATTAGCATACCAAAAGGCTTCTTCCCCCTTAAAGGGGAGGTAGCCACCCACTGTCGCATCCAAACTTCATTAATCCCCTACTTATTTTTCCCTTCTTATCTTAGCCAGGTCACGACATAATGCATTTTTATATTACCATATCTATTTGTATATTTCATTGAACCAACATTGTCTAACAGCAGCTCTAAAGCTCTGATATCTTATTAGATTTTGTTCGATGTTTTTTCATCTCAATTCTAGCTCAGAAATAAAAACATTCGGACATCTGGCCACGGGACAATTGCGGAGTCTTTCAAAACAGTCCTTTGCTCCCCTGATCTCCATGCGAACGAACGGGCTAAATATGATTAGGTTGTGAGTCATGTGTCAATATAGCTTTATAATGGTGCCCGAAAACTCCACGAGCATTTTCGTGAACGGTGCAATTTTGACAATACCTTTCTCATGTCTGAAGGTGCTATTTACTCAAATTGCAGTTAGATGAAGTAGAAAGTAAAATAAAGAAGGAACTTTATAAGGAGGTCGGTACGGTGGTGAAAGTGGCAGAAGAAATATAACGTTTTCCAAACCATTAGAAAGAGCCTGATATACCTTTAATGACAGAAAGAGGAAAGATTACTCGGCTTATACGAACAAGATCGTAACCAGCGCTTCTTGCAGATTGTGTAGTTAGCCCAAGATGATTATAAGGATTTCAGATGTGTGTTATATCGCGAAAGAGTTTATCGGCCCGATAACAAGTTCCAGAAGTGACAACAGGGTTGGACGTGATTTGCTGAAGATTTTATCTGTTGCTGATATCATATCTGGGAGATAAGATAGTCAGGTAAGAGGTTTGGGTACCACTTCACTCACAATAAATGGGTCATACCTATGCAGTTAAAATTCCTTACCCACCGTATGGTTTACAATATGGTTTTTCATATGTAAATATTGCGTTTGTGGGTAAGTATTAGGCATGTTTTTTCATAAGAGAAACCCGTTATCTAGTGAAATAGATGATACATAGAAAACTTGAGGAAAATATAAGAAATAAAGTTTATGTTTACTGAGTGAAATTGGTACTGATAAATACAGGGTAGACAAAAACGTTTGATTACAACTGTCATAGGGGTGAGTGACACAGCAAATGAAGTGAGTGAAGGGGTGATGGGGGAGTAGGGAAGCAAAGCCTATTTACGGTGACTTGTGGGCGGGTGAGCTCATGTGTGGGTAAGCTGAAAGTTGGAGGATGAGGAGGTGCATAAGGAGCATGGAGTCTGGGCTTAAGGATCAAGACTCGGGGTGTACAGAGTGTGTTTTGCTTTGCTTGCGGGTGTGGCATAGTCACTATGAAGAGATGGAGGAGGAGAAAGAAGAGGAAGAGGAAGGGAGTAAAAAGGAGGAAGAAAAGAAGAAGAGAAAGACAAAGAAGAAGAGGTTGAAGAAGAGGAGGAAGAGGAAGACATACAAGAAGCACAGAAGTACGGATGTACAAGGAAACAACAAAACTATAAGACATTTAAGAAATAATTTGAAGCAAGTGTGGAAACAAAATGCTGAGTGAAAGAGAAAGAGAGATAGAGACAGTGAGAGAAAGTGAGAGAGAGAGAAAGAAAAATAGAGAGAGGGGAGGGAGAGAGAGAAAGAAAGAGAGAAAGAAAAATACCAAGATGAAAAACTAAGAAAGAGAATAAAATGGAAAATGTAAATGAACAAACAGATAAAATGAGTAAACAGGACACATAAAGAATAAACTAAAAGACAAGGAGTGGCGATTCATTCACAGGACCCAACCCCACATAAATCTGGTACAATGGCTCTCAACGTGTGGTCCATGAACCTCTTGTGGACCATAGAGGTTCCCAAGTGGGACGTCCATCCATATGCAGTCCACGTCCGGACCCCGAATCCAACTTGGTCTTCATAAAGAATTTTTCTTTTCTTTTTTGAGTGAGGGGAACGAGAGAGGAATGAGAGGAGAATAAGAGGAGAATAAGATGACAGAGAGGAATGAGAAGGAATAAGAGTAAACCACAGGGGAATGTGGATTGAACGAGAGAGGAATGAGATGGTAGAGAGGAATGAAAGAGCAATGAAAAGGGAGTAAGAGAGGAATGAGAAGGTAACAAGAAGGAATTTAGAGAGGAATGACAGAATAAGATGGGAATGAGAGAGTAATAAGAGGGAAATGAGAAGATGATAAGAGAAATAATAAATAAATGAAAACAAGAGATAAACAAACGTAAAAACAATCAGCGTCGTTAAAAGGTTAAGATAATAACACCTCTAATAACTGAGATCACAAGGAAAGATTTCTGGGAAATGGGATGTGTCTAGCTAATTTCATCCTAAAATCTTCCCCTAATTCTCAAATGATTAGAAATGTATTGAATTGATCTTGTCTTTTTTTTTTTTTTTTTTTTAACAGAGTAGGGTTCCTAAGTTCCCTCAAAAAAATGTGTTGCAATGTTCCCGTTCTCTCTTAAGAATCTGTAACAGAAATCTTTAACACTTGCAAGGGATCTTTCTTCGCCCCCCCCCCAAAAAAAAAAAAAAAAAAAAGGACAGGTGGTGACAAAAGATAATTAGATATTTCACCGACCCGCAAAAATAGGAGGAGAAAGAGGAGAAGGAAGAGGACTAATAGAAAGAAGTAGAGAATGAAGGTGGCAAAGAAAAAGAAGAGAAAGAGTAAGAGGAAGAAGAAGAGGTGGAGGGTGACAAGGAGAAAGAAGAGTAGGATGAGGATAACTATGAGAGGGGACAGAAAAAATCCTAGTCACCATAGTACCACACAGAAATAAAGTATCCAGTTCTTTTTGTCACCGACCTAACATGGTGAAGCCCAACTACCTCGTGGATTGGGCAAGAGCTAGAGTTAGAAAGAATTTCGGTGAAAAGGATGCTCAGAAGAAAGGATCGTCAGTAATATCCCCGTCCAATTGGACGGCAGGGTATCCTGCGTAGGTCGCCATTTGGCCGTTTAAGGGTGTGGTCCTGGCTAGTCAGTCGGTCTGTCAGTTGTATAACTCATCAAGTACTCGATTAGCTTCTCTCGTTCTTTGTTAAGTTTTAATCCCCATCACCTTCTCTCCACCATTCATTTTTTATTTTTCTTCTTTCTTTTTCGTACCTCTGACCTCCTTTTAATTCTTCTTCGATTTTTCTTCCTTTCTCCACTTTTTCAATTTCTTATTTTTTTCTTTGCTCTTTTTTTTCATCCTTTTCTTCGACTCTCCTTTTCTCTACATTATTTCTCACCCCTCTCTAAAAAGTCTTTAAATCTCCTTTCTTCTTGCCTTTTCCTCGACTTTCCCTCTTTCTTTTCTTTTTCTCTCTCAATTTTATTACTCTTTCCTTCACTATTATTTTCCTTAACGCATCCTCTTCTTTTATCTAATTTCTCTCTTTAGCTCTTGTTCTTTGATTCTTTCCTATTCTTTCAATAATTTTTTTCTTCCATTTACTGGCCCTCTACCCTCCAGTTGGACTCTTGGTCTCGTTCTTCGCCCCTGCGTAGGCCCGTATCGACATTGAAATGAGGAACTCCACCCTCTGGTAGTGATTACACCATTAAATACGGTTCCCTTACTCATGCACTTCGTCCCCCGATCCATAGGGGCGATGTGTTGCAGCTAAGGGAAAGAAATTCAACCCTTAATAGGATCTTGGTCGATTGAGATCTTAAGGCTGGGAATCAGCTCCTTCAGCAATGTAAATTCGTCTTACGTTAACAGAACTAAATACGAAAAGTGTGACACCGTATTGAAGGGCTTAAAAGGCTTCTCGAGCTGACTCGTCATTATCTTTGCTTAGTTTTACTTCGTAATATTACCCATTTTACTCCCTTTATTGGGTATATAAACCCCATAACTATCTGTGAAATTGTTCCTGTTCTCAAATCTAGCCTCCCTACAGTATCATTGTTCATAGCAAGATCCAACTTTTGGTATTTATTGTGAGAACCTGATTACTTTATTTAGATATTTATAGTTTTTATCATCTAATCATATGGATAATAATGTTCTTGTTGAGACAGTATTTATTAAGAAATTGCTATCTAGTAATCCATAGGTCTCAGAGGGACTTCAATTATGATTACTATTTTAGTCTTCGTTCAAATCTCCATGTCTATTGATCACCACTTTGGCTATTCGTTTAAGTCTCTTCGGCTAATGATCACTACTGTGGTCTTTGTTGAAGTCTCTTAGGCTGTGGATATTTACTTTGGGTTTCATTGAAGTTTTCAAAGTTATGGATTACTACTTTGGTGTTCATTGAAAAGTCCTTAACTATCGTATGATTTCGCACAAGTAAACCGAAATCTGAATCTTCTTGATTATTCACGGAATCTTTCGAACACGTTCAGGCAATCATGGCTTCCCTAATTGCGTTCCTCGGCCTCATTATTTTCTCCGCAATTATTATCGACATCTAATTAGATCCGCGCTGGTGGTATCTTGCAAATGGTTCTCCTTCCTTCGGCGAAGTTAATTTCAATCTTCGTCACAGGTTTCCTTCGTTGAAAGATACCGTCAAATTTTTAATTCCTGTGTACTTATTTCTAGTGAATATTCTTCCGTGTCCATATAACCGAATATCAGAGATATTCTTTACCTGTTCAATAGGTTCTTTTGAAGGAGTGATGAAAGTCCACTTTGGAAGATTAGGGCTTTCTGGCTCAGTTCTAGAGTCACCCTTATGGAATATTGATTTAAAAATTTGAAAGGACAAATGTTAGTAGTCTGGATCTATGGTTGGCGGTTGCTACCAGAGAGCCTCTCTTATAATACTGTGTCTTTGAAAGATTGATAAGGTTCATTTGTAAGAGCTAGGTTCACCGAAACCTATATCAGCTAAAGATAATATCTTACAGAATATCCATTTAAACAACAAAAACTTGGCCAATTATTAAGTCATGGTTGCGAATACTAAGATTCATCACAAAATCAACACCAATTAATACGTCTCGTGATTTACTATGACCCATTATTTACAATCAATAAATAGCTCCTGAGTATTCAGTGTATTCTTCAACACAAAATAATATGTTTCAGGAAATATTTAAGATAAGCACTGTATAGAAATTATGTCAAATAATTATCAGTAAATGCTATATTTGTTAAATCAAATTAAGAGGGTCACGACTTTACTGTATCAACGACATTCACTATTCTTTTCTTTGTAGATTTTCATCATTCATTCACAATAAGATGTCAATACATTAATCTTTCATTAATCATACACTCTACCACTACCACCCCCTCCTGCCCCTACTCTTCCCTCCCTCTTTCTAATCTAGAAATGAGAACGAATATTTTTTCCATCACTTTTACTACTTACAAGCACTATAGCAACACCATACATAATTATTTTTACCATAACATTTAACCATTCATTTCATAATTGAAATCACTTTATTACCCATCAATTACCATTAATTATCTGGCTTCGCTCTAAGAATACTACAAAATCTGCGATTAATTTCACCATAATATCTGATTCTTCATTTCCACTGTGATGGCACCACATCATTCATCTATTACTTCTCATTCACTCTACCACGACAAACGCCACACCTCTACCCTTCCTCCTCCCTTCCTCCCTAGCCTCTCCTTCTCCCCTTCTCCTCCTCCCCCTCCCAATCATCTTCACCACAGGTAATGAAGCATAACTTTGATCCCAGGCCACGTCCGTCCCATCCATCACAATGATCCTACTCATCACTAAACCTCATCATTCACCTATTTTGTTGCTATGTATGCATCACATGAATTACGTTCTAATGTATTCTTCATATTTCCTAAGTTATAGGGCGCACTATTTCGTGTTGATTTCCGTAGTTGTAATGATTCTAAACCATGTATGTTCACGTGGATTACGTTCTAATTTATTCATCACATTTCCTAAGCCAGAGAGCGCATTATTTCGTAATGATTTCCATAGTAGTATTGGTTTTGGTCCTTTGAGGGAGTGAGCTGGCGTTCGATTGAAGAGAAATATCTGATAGGAAAAGATCACAAACAGTTTTTACTGTTGGGTGTAAGCTCGCAAGTTCGTAAGTCCCCAGCATTTGAAACTAAAACACCTTTCGACAGTTTACGAGGTTAAAAAATGCCTCTAACATCCGTATTTTTTCTGAATTCTAAGAGGTTTTCATCCGAATAATGAAGGATTCTTAGATTCATTGTCAGTTGTTACCGTAGGTTGATAAATGAATGAATAAATGGACAAACAAATTAATAGATAAGCCAATAGAAAATATGGAAATTAAACATCAGACTTCTGTTCTCTAATTATTGTATCCACATCTAGGAAAAAACAAAGATATAACAAACAAACAAACAAATTGTGAAACAAATAAACTAATAGATAATATACAGTACACTAAGCTTCTACATAAGTGTACTAGGGAATACAAAAATTATATAAATAGATAAATAAAGATCAGTCAACTAATACACACAGTAGTTTATAAAGCAATAAACATATACAGATAGTAAAATAGATAGGCAAACAATTAAATGAATAAATATGTATAATATTTCAACAAATAAACAAATAAAGAAGTAGATAAGCAAATTAGATTAATTAAATTTCTACCCTCTAGATAAACACAATATTCTCATTACTAACTCCACAAAACCCCGCCTTCACTACCCATGCCCTTATACTCACCCACCCTCAACCTCATGGTATCATAGCCCCCCACCGCATTTGGTTTCATATCTTCTTTCCACATCATATACCCTTATCAATGTACAGTCACAAGCAAAGTTTTTCAACCGTCCAGAGTTTTTATAATGAAAATTTCAAATTTCTTGTATGTTTTTTTTTATTCTAAAAAATTACCTAACTCTAAGCTAAATACAACATAGAAAAATTTATCACGTACTCGTCAAAAAATACATTAACATTGTAAGACCTGTAGCGTGCGTTAAACTTTTGATTGTGACTGTATATAATCCTGTCTCTCTTCACATGATAACGCGTATTTTCTTGATCTCACACTTTGCGACACAAATCCTACCAAACACCTCCCCTGCATCCATCAAACACTCCACGGATGTCAAGTATTACTTATATGGTTCGTCTATTAGCGGAGTCTAATCGTTTTTTTTTCTGACTCGCTCAGCGCACAAAGCTTTCTTCTCTTTGCTGCCATTACACTTATTGTCTTGGCGTCATTCTCTATGTCATATGTTTGAGTCTCGCACTCCTTTTTGAATCCCAGTAGTGACTGTTACCTGCTGATGGCGTCATCGCAAGTGTGCTGGTCTTACATACACTTAGTTGTGGTTTCAAGTTCCGCTCTTCTTTCCAATTCCCCAGTAGTGACTGTTACCTACTGGTGGCGGTATCGAAAGCCTAATGGTCTCGCACTTGCTTAGTTGTATGTTCAAGTTCCGCAATCCTCTTCGATTCCCAGCAGTGACTGTTAACTGATGGTCTCTCATTTGTTTAGTTGGGGGTTCGAATTCCGCTCTCTTTTTGGATTCCCAGAAGTGACTGTTACCTGCCCCAACAGTCCCAAAAATTAATAGAGCAAAGTTGACGGCTTCGGCCGCAGCTACTCAGCGCCTCCTGGCCGAAGCTTCTCACCTTCTTCTTGGAACTGTATACACCATCATCTACATAAGATGAAATTGATTATTTGGAACGCAAAAAGGGAGTGGATTACCACCTTAGAGGATGACACAAATGTGCTTTTTGTAAAAAATTCCAGCACAAAAAATGACCGGTTAAAGTAAAACAAGGAAAAAAAAAAATGAGAGAAAGAAAATAAGAAAGAGAACAAAAACAACGAGAATGGAGGCTGAGGTAGCAAATGTAAGACAAGAGGAAGACCGGTGAGTTGCGCCTCTTTTGCACTTAATAAAAGATCACCGGCTGGACACATATTTGATATGATTTATAAGACGAGTTTGTAGGACCGTTGCCATCTTGGTGAGATGAGACGACCCATTGGGTGAATTCGGCTTTCGTCCCGTTACCAATAGGGCGTTTGACCTGACCTTACGGCCTCAGGAGTGGAATTGAATTCTGGAGAATGACCCGTATGCCTTGTGGAACGTTTTCTTTTTTTTCTGGATTCGTCTTGAATTCGTTATCCAAACCCAGAGGTTCGAGTCTTCAAGGTCCTTGGTGAAGGTCACTAACCCCGGAGGTCTGGACGATTATTTATGGTGATAATAATAGCTTTAGTGGCAGCTAGACGTCTATTGGCGTATGTTCACGTAGGCACACACACACACACACACACACGCACACACACACACACACACACACACACACACACACACACGCGCGCGCGCACGCACACACACACATACACACACACACACACACACACACACACACACACACACACACACACACACACACACACACACACACACACACATAGAGCGAGACAGAGTGGAGGAAATACTGAAGTTGAATGAAGGTTATGGATAAAATTTGTGGAGAGGAAGAGAGGAGGCAGTAGGAACGAAGAGGAAAAGGATAAAGGAGGAGAAAGAGGAAAGATAGGGGAAGGAAGTGGAAAAGGGGATGAAAGAGTAGAAAGAGAAAAGAAAGAGGAAGGAGTTGGAAGAGCAGGAGGAAGAAAAAGAGGAAGAGGAGAAAGAGCAAAAGGAGGACAAAGAGGGGGAAGAGGATGAGGAAGAGGAGGCGGAGTAGGAAGAGGAAGAGAAGGACGAAGAGAAAGGAGTAGTGGGATGCAATTACACTGAACGGTACCTACCAGAAGGGTACAGGAGGTGCTGGGAGCAAGCTGAGGCTTTGAGGTGGCATCGAGGTGGCTGCGCGAGGCGGTCGCCCATACCGCCGCCACCACGGCCCGCCCCCTTGGCCTCAGCCACTTGCAGCCGCCACAGCCCCACTACCACCTCCCTCATCACATGTACCACATTCACTCAACCTAGCACGTTGGCCACACCTATACAATTAACCACATATATCCCACCTTTGTTCCGTTTACTTAAAGTTAGTAAAGAAGTCACACAGTAAGAAACTAATGTTAACTCTAATAGTAGGATTTCAGACAAAATACACACAATGACATAAAAAGGATTTTTTTTTTTTTAGATATTCGACGGAAAAAATGTGATTCGACGAAATAAAAGAATTGGAAACACACCATTTGGCAACATCGGCGAAGAAAGATTCCGCCAGGATAAAATGAACAGAGTATAGTGCACCTGTACCACCACGTCGCTCACATTCGCCACAGCGAGTAGTACTGGAATTTCAGACAAGCCCCTTTTTGCTTGTACTGTGGTCTAATGAATTGTTCCTCCTCCTCTTCCTCCTCCTATTCCTCCTACTCTTTCTCTTCCTCTTCTTCCTCTTACTCCTTGTCTTCCTCCTTGTCCTCCTCCTCCTTCTTTTTTTTCTTGTATTTGTCTCTTACTCCATCTACCTTTTTTCTTTTTTATTTTCATTGTTCATTTTCTATTTTTTTTTTCTTGTTCTACTTTCCATTATTCTCTTTCAACTCTTCCTTCCACACATTTCTTCAATTTTTTCCTCATGTTCTCAAAGCAGACCAACCCCTCCTTCTCCTACACCTTTTCCTCTTCTTTCTCTTCCACCTGCCACTCTTCTCCCACCTCCCTCTTCTCCGCGTCTTCATCCTCCAACCCTTCCACCGCCTTAACTTACCAAATTATTATGTTTGAAAAAAGCATACTAACTTGTTGAGGGTATTAATTTCTTATATCTTTAGCCATATATATCTTCTATCCACAGAATTTCTCTATGGGCCAGTGGCCTTTATCATTATCCTTTGGAATCAACCCACAGTCCCCACAACCACAAGTTGACAAAATATTTCTGTCTATAACCCTATTCCATAATTGACAAGTAATGTTTTTATTCCACTCCTACCCCCTCTTACATCTTAGTAAGACACCCTTGATGATGGCAGCCTTCTGCGAGGCAAGAGAGACGATGGGCTCAATGGCTTCAGGTAGAAGCAACGGTCATAGGTGTAGAAGTAGTAGTAATAATAATAGTAGTAGTAGTAGTAGTAGTAGTAGTAGTAGTAGTAATAGTAGTAGTAGTAGTAGTAGCAGTAGTAGTAGTAGTAGTAGTAGTAGTAGTAGTAGTAGTAGTAGTAGTAGTAGTAGTAGTAGTAGTAGTAGTAGTAGTAGTAGTGGTAGTAGTAGAAGTAGTAGTAGTAGTAGTAGTACCTGTTAAAGTGATGGTAGTAGTAGTAATAGTGTTAGTAGGAGTGCCTATCATACAATAGAATATGGGGATCAAAGATCACTCGATACAGTATATGCAGATCTCTCACATACTCATGCGGACACTTGATTTGACCCACGATATGCCAAATTTATGTAAATGCATACATCGGCGTTATTGTACAAATAGAGCTTTGCAAAAAAAAAAACAGTTCTAAGAATGATATTGAATATAGATTAAGTTCGCTTAGGTAAGGTTAGATTAGGTTAGGTTAGGTTAGGTTAAGTTAGGTTAGGTTAGGTTAGGTTAGGTTAGAGCAAGTTACCTTAAGTTAGATTACGTTAGGTTAGATTTATATTAGGTGAGGTTTAATTTGGGTTTAGGTTAAGTTTAGATTAAGTTTAAATTATGTTTAGGTTAGGTTTAGGTTAAGTTAGTTAGGTCAAGGTTAGGAATAGGCTAGATTTAGGTTAGGTTTATGTTAGGTTTAGGTTAGGTTAGGTTAGGTTAGGTTAAGTTAGGTTAGGTTAGGATAGGTTAGGTTAGATTACATTTAGGTTAAGTTTATATTAGCTTAGGTTTAGGTTAGGTTTATGTTTAGGGTAGGTTAGGTTTAGGTTAGGTTAGGTTTAGGTTTAGGTTTAGGTTAGGTTTAGGTTAGGTTTAGGTTAGGTTTAGGTTAGGTTTAGGTTAGGTTTAGGTTAGGTTTAGGTTAGGTTTAGGTTAGGTTTAGGTTAGGTTTAGGTTAGGTTTAGGTTAGGTTTGGGTTAGGTTTAGGTTAGGTTTAGGTTAGGTTTAGGTTAGGTTTAGGTTAGGTTTAGGTTAGGTTTAGGTTAGGTTTAGGTTAGGTTTAGGTTAGGTTTAGGTTAGGTTAGGTTAGGTTTAGGTTAGGTTTAGGTTAGGTTTAGGTTAGGTTTAGGTTAGGTTTAGGTTAGGTTTAGGTTAGGTTAGGTTAGGTTTAGGTTAGGTTTAGGTTAGGTTTAGGTTAGGTTTAGGTTAGGTTTAGGTTAGGTTTAGGTTAGGTTTAGGTTAGGTTTAGGTTAGGTTTAGGTTAGGTTTAGGTTAGGTTTAGGTTAGGTTTAGGCTAGGTTTAGGTTAAGTTTAGGCTAGGTATAGGTTAGGTTTAGGTTAGGTTAGATTAGTTTAGGTTAAGTTTAAGTTTAGGTTAGGTTAGGTTAGGTTAGGTTAGGTTAGGTTAGGTTAGATTACGTATAACTTAGGTTTAGGTTAGGTTTAGGTTAGTTTTAGGTTTGGTTCATGCTAGGTTCAGGCTAGGTTTATGTTATGTTTAGGTTAGTTTTAAGTTAGATTTAAGTTAGGTTGAGGTTAGTGTTAGGCTAGATGTATGTTAGGTTTAGGATAGGTTTAGGTTTTATTTAGGTTGGGTTAGGTTTAGGTTAAATTCAAGTTAAGCTTAGGTTTAGGTTGGGTTTATGTTAGTTTTATGTTAGGTTTGGGTTAGGTTTGGGTTAGGTTTAGGTTAGGTTTAGGTTAGGTTTAGGTTAGGTTTAGGTTAGGTTTAGGTTAGGTTTAGGTTAGGTTTAGGTTAGGTTTAGGTTAGGTGTAGGTTAGGTGTAGGTTAGGTTTAGGTTAGGTTTAGGTTAGGTTTAGGCCAGGTTTAGGTTAGGTTTAGGTTAGGTTTAGGTTAGGTTTAGGTTAGGTTTAGGTTAGGTTTAGGTTAGGTTTAGGTTAGGTTTAGGTTAGGTTTAGGTTAGGTTTAGGTTAGGTTTAGGTTAGGGTTAGTTTTAGGTTAGGTTTAGGTTAGGTTTAGGTTAGGTTTAGGTTAGGCTTAGGTTAGGTTTAGGTTAGGTTTAGGTTAGGTTTAGGTTAGGTTTAGGTTAGGTTTAGGTTAGGTTTAGGTTAGGTTAGGTTTAGGTTAGGTTTAGGTTAGGTTTAGGTTAGGTTTAGGTTAGGTTTAGGTTAGATTTAGGTTAGGTTTAGGTTAGGTTTAGGTTAGGTTTAGGTTAGGTTTAGGTTAGGTTTAGGTTAGGTATAGGTTTAGGTCAGGTTTAAGTTTAGGATAGGTTTAGGTTAGGTTAGTATTAGGTTTTTTAGGTTAGGTTTAGGTTAGGTTAGGTTAGGTTAGATTTAGGTTAGAATTAGGCTATGTTTAGGCTAGGATTAGGTTAAGTTAGATTAAGGTTAGGATTAGGTTAGGCTTGGGTTAGGCTTGATTGATTTAGATCGGTTATGCCAGGTTAAGCTGGGCTAAGTAAGGGTAGGTTTGTCAGTTTAGCTTAGGGTGGGTTAAGTTTGGGTAAGTTAGCTTAGGTTTGTCTAAGTTAGGTTAGGTTGTTTTGGAGTAAGTTAGGTTAGGTTGTTTTGGAGTAAATTAGGTTAGGTTGTTTTGGAGTAAGTTAGGTTAGGTTGTTTTGGAGTAAGTTAGGTTAGGTTTGGGGTATGACTTTTACTCCTGATACTTTTTGCTGTTGTAGGGGGTAAAGTGACCCTTGTTTTCACCTTTTGTAGCTCGTTTACAACCTTCTTTTTTGTCTCTCTCTTTTTGTCATTCTGAGAACCACATCAGAAGTTAGCAAGCATACTGTGTGTATAGTGTGTGTGTGTGTGTGTGTGTGTGTGTGTGTGTGTGTGTGTGTGTGTGTGTGTGTGTGTGTGTGTGTGTGTGTGTGTGTGTGTGTGTGTGTGTGTGTGTGTGTGTGTGTGTGTGTATGCATATGTGTGTGTGTGTGTGTGTGTGCGTATGTGTGTGTGTGTGTGTTTGTGTGTGTGCGTATGTGTGTGTGTTTGTGTGTGTGTGTGTGTGTGTGTGTGTGTGTGTGTGTGTGTGTGTGTGTGTGTGTGTGTGTGTGTGTGTGTGTGTGTGTGTGTATGTGTGTGTGTGTGTGCATTCTAATGTTTATGGTGAAGGAAGCATGCAAGATCTCTTCCGCAAAGGATAATGAACGAGAGAAAAGAAAATCGCCGTAAAAAAAGAAGAAAAAAAAATCACAGTGAGTAAAGATAGGTAAATCAAATTAATGGGTAATAAAATGCTTAAAGGGAGAAAGGGAAGGAGAGGGGACCCGGACGGAGAGAGTGATAAAGGAGAAGGATCAGTATGGGCAGATAAAAGAGAGGAAAAAAAAAGGGGGAAAAAGAAAAGAAAAAATAATCACGAGGAATCTGAAGAACGGAAGAGCCCCCAGGTTTCATGGATAATGAAGCAGATAGCAATAGGTGAAAGGGGATGGAGGAAGAGTAGGAAGAAGGGGGAGGAGGAGGGATCAATAGGGAAGAAGAAATATAAGGAGGGAAGAGGAGGTATCCAAAAGAGGAAGGAAAGAAGATGAGGGAGGAGGAGGAGGAAGAAAGAGAAAGGAGTGAAGAGGACGATGAAGAAAGAGGAGGAGGGAGGATTAGCATGGAGAAAAGGAAGGAGGGAGAAGGGAGGATGAGGAGGGAGGATGAGGAGGAGAGAGGAGGATGAGGAGGGAGGAAGATGGAGGAAGAGGAGGGGAGGAGGAGGAGGGGAAGAGGAGGAAGAGGAGGAGCAGGGAGGAGGAGGGAGGAGGAGGGAGGAGGGGGAGGAGGAGGAGGAGGAAGAGGAGGAGGAGGGAGGATGAACATATGCAGATAACGAAATGAATAATGGAAGGAACGAGGTGGAGGCAGGGCAAGTAACAATAAATAAGAGGAGGAGGAATAACATCGCTGATACTGAGACCCCCCTCCCCCCTTCCCCCCGTGACCTTTGACCTCATTTAACCTTTCCCTACAGTTCCGAAGGTGAAGTAAAACCCCTCCTCCTCCCCCTTCCTTAAGGTCGTAAAGTGCTTTGGCGATTGTTGGCACGTCAAGTGGTGTGATTATGACATTAGTCACGTGATTGGGTGGCAATTCGGAGGCCTGCTGAATAACCCTGAAAAAAGGGTGATTATAACTTTTTTTTTTCTAAAGAGATGATACGGCATAAACCTATTTCTCATACCATCTTTTCCTTTTTTCTGTATTTGTGCTCTGCACTAATGGAGACATCTACCACAATCCCAAAGAATAAATATTAGTTATAGCTACAGCGTATGCACAATCCATAACCATCGTACGGAGGATCTCAGACGATCCGATTGATGATTGGTGTGAGCAAAAGGAGCGAGATGAGGTGCTTGTGACGTACTCTGAAGATAGAGGATAGAGAGATCTCATGAAGATCGAATACGCAATTGGTCAGTGCACGCAGGGCCAGCGAAGTAAGCTATGGGATACACAGAGGTCTGCGTGTATGATAAGATATAGTTCTCAAGTGCTCTGAGTTTGAACGGTGGTAATGTGAGTTTAAGAGGAACGTGGGGCTCATAATTTGCGATACAGGGTCTTACAATTTGGTGTCTGCTCACTTGCAGTGTCGGGTTTCACGCATTAGGTCTCACGAGAGGTAAGCTACAGAGTTATTGTAAGTACTACAACGCAACCTCCTCCGTACCGGGTGACTCTTTTGTTTGATTCATTTCCGTGGCACGTGTCTTTCGTTCCAGGTGATACTTGTCCATGTAAATTTGTTACCGTCAGTCGATTTCATTCATCCTTTGAGGTAGGTAAAGTAGTCTACAGGTAACTAGAGGACCAATGATAACATGGTACACGTACAAATTCATTGCCAAGGACAAAGGTTTTTATGTGTGCACACGTGCGGGCGTGTGTGGTTTTGTGTGTGTGTGTGCGTGCGTGCGTGTGTGTGTGTGTGTGTGTGTGTGTGTGTGTGTGTGTGTGTGTGTGTGTGTGTGTGTGTGTGTGTGTGTGTGTGTGTGTGTGTGTGTGTGCGTGTGTGTGTATGCGTGTGTGCGTGTGTGTGTGTGTGTGTGTGTGTGTGTGTGTGTGTGTGTGTGTGTGCGTGTGTGTGTATGCGTGTGTGTGTGTGTGTGTGTGTGTGTGTGTGTGTGTGTGTGTGTGTGTGTGTGTGTGTGTGTGTGTGTGTGTGTGTGTGTGTGTGTGTGTGTGTGTGTGTGTGTGTGTGTGTGTGTGTGTGTGTGTGTGTGTGTATGTATGTAAATGCATATGAATGACATGGAAAGATACAAACACTATATCGTATGTTACCTTTTACAAACTTTCAAAAATGCAAGAACCTTCTTTGCCCAGGCCATGAAGAAGAAGGCGTTGATATGCAGATCTGTCGGATAGCCTCAAAGGGT
>NC_134793.1:65140860-65143360 GCF_046742065.1 Oratosquilla oratoria | reverse complement strand
TAGCCAAGACTTACAAATTTGATATCAGTCAATTTCAGGAGAGAATTTTTTTTTTTACAATTTTTTAAAATTGACCAGCCCCCTCCCCCTTTCATAGCAAAAATCCCCTGTGCATACGGATGAAGACCCGTCCAGACCTTCGCCCGGCAAGAGAATTAACTCCGGTATCTACTTCGTCTTCATAAAACAGGAAGACAGCACCTCACATGACAGACTTGGTCCTTTACGACTTCAGTTGAGAGTCTGGGTTCCATCTCCAGTCAGGCCATAAAATAGTTATTAATGAAAGTGTTTACATTTTTGCGAAATGTGTTTAAACGTATTTCAAAACTGTGTTTGTATAATTTTTTTCCTGACTATGCGATTACGGTTCCGAATATCAATGGCTGACCAAAAATGTAGAAAAATGCAGTGGAAAAAATTTCCAACCTCTCCATTCAAACTATTTATGTGTTTATACCCAGAAAACGTATCCCAGAAGGTAATTATAATTTAATAATAGTCTATAAAAGAATAATAGTTTCACATTACTTGAAAACATTTTGCCATAACATCAATCATAACAACGACTTGCATGCACGCTACCAGACGTACAATATCACTTAACTGATCGTGTTCATAGAATTCCCACGGAAGTGCTATCTGCTAGATTGGGAATGCATTCCCACATAATAAACTCCATCATCATAATCATAACAGTAATCGTGCTACTTTTCTATCAAAATGTGATCTAATTTAATTTTAAAAGGTGACCTAGGGATGCGACCTCAGTCTTTGTTCCTTCCAGAAGCTTTCAAGACTGCAGCAGAAGTTAACGCTAATACTGTTGGAGAAATTGGTTTCTCCTACTTTACGATCAATCGGGCATTCCTGTTTACCAGGAAAGCTCAGTGTAGTTATATTTAATGTTGACAGAATAGGAAAAATATGCTTATTAAATAAAAAGAATCTTACAACAAATAAATTGGTAATGTGATTTTTTTTTCTGAATTATGATGTCTATACGTATGCCTCTGCCTTTTTGTGTACACATATGTGTGTGTGTGTGTGTGTGTGTGTGTGTGTGTGTGTGTGTGTGTGTGTGTGTGTGTGTGTGTGTGTGTGTGTGTGTGTGTGTGTGTGTGTGTGTGTGTGTGTGTGTGTGTGTGTGTGTGTGTATGTGTGTGTGTGTGTGTGCGCGTGTGTGTGTGTTTGTGTGTTTGTGTGTTTTTGTGTGTGTGTGTTTGTGTGTGTGTGTGTGTGTGTGTGTGTGTGTGTGTGTGTGTGTGTGTGTGTGTGTGTGTGTGTGTGTGTGTGTGTGTGTGTGTGTGTGTGTGTGTGTGTGTGTGTGTGTGTGTGTGTGTGAGTGTGTGTGTATGTGTATGTGTGTGTGTGTGAGCGTGCGTACGTGGTTAAGTTTTCATATATGACACTATACTAATTTGTATGTCTGTCTGTTCCTTGTTTACATGTTTATTTTTGTGTATATGCGTAGACGTGTCGACTCTTTACGACTTTTGGTCGGTTTACGATCATACTTGTGACATGTCGTAACCTTTTCAACAAACAATGTGGCGGACACAACCATTATCCGCCTGAATCCACTCAATTAATATGCCCGATCACAAAGGCTATTCTGATGTAGGAGGCTATGTTCCATAGTACTGTTTTGGGTTTCCTACAATACGAAATTGTGTGACCTTTGACACAACACCATAAAATCACAACCTTCAATCCCGGTCATTGTTATAGCTCGTTTCTTGGTCTTCCACTCATTGTTCTCTTTTCAGGGTCTTTGATTCTTCTTTTTTTGGTTAGTCGTTTTTGGAAGAAAGGGACCCGATTGCTTATCATTTTTCGAAAAAGGCTTTATATCTTTTGATTCGTAAATCATAAGTAATTTTGCACAAAAAGAGAATCGGATTTCTTTTTTCTTGACAAAGGATTCAAGTATTTTTCATGGATCTTTACTTTCTATCTGCATTTATTTCCCTTTCTTTCTCGTACATATTTAGATGAATTTACCGTTTGCTTTTGCTGGATGCAATTTATTTCCTACTTGCTTATTTATCTTCTGTGTGACGTAGATCGTAACTCATCAGAGAATCTAAACAAATTCCCCAGTTTTATGACTCAATTTTTTATACTTGCTTTATGAATCATTGTGCAACATTTGTATCGAGTTTATTATTCTAGTTACTTGCTATTCATTCCTTTATCAGTCTTTCTAGTTACTATTCACTTTCGTTGTTTATTGTTCATTTCGTTTATCATCTTTCTCGTTACTTGTCCCTCTCTTTTCCTTGGAGGTTAAATGAGAAGGATGGGTTAAGGATAGAGACGAAGAAAGAAAAAGAAGAAATAGACGAAAAAAGAGAAAACGCGTGCAGTGAAGTAGAGAACAAAGTAGAAGTAGAGGTAAATGTAGAAGAAAATGGAGAAGAAGAATAAAAAGAAGAAGAAGAAGAAGAAGAAGAAGAAGAAGAAGAAGAAGAAGAAGAAGAAGAAGAAGAAGAAGAAG
>NC_134793.1:65123360-65125860 GCF_046742065.1 Oratosquilla oratoria | reverse complement strand
GGAGAGGAGGAAGGAGGAGCAGAAGACAAGCGAAAGGAAGTAGAAATCAGGACATGTACGTCTCTGGAAGGAAGAACTATGAACCTGAAAGCACTTCTTCGGCATATGGTATCGCACTGGTAGACTCGAAGTTCCTTTCTTTGAAGAGCGCCCCTCTACGAGCATTTCATTTCTATTTTGTTTTATTTTATTTTCCTATTTTTTATATATTTATTTCTTTTCCCTTTGTTTCTCTTTGAAGTACGTAAATTTAACAAGAAGCTGAGGAGGTAGAAGAAGGCAAAATGGTTCTTATAGAAAGGAGGAGAAAAGGAAAAATAGATAAGTAAGGGGCTGCATAGTTCAAGGATATTCAAATGTCCACAAGAGAGCTGAACAATGAACAAAGGAAATGGAGAACATCAATAATTATAAAAGTAACAGTAATAACATTGATGATGAACCTATCTTATTGTTCCTTTGGTGGTGTTAGTAATATTGTTTATGATGATAACGGTGATGATGATGACAATGATGACCAATGTTACCTTAACCCTATGTGCTTGGACATCCATGGCAAATCGGAATCAATGTGTAAGTCGAAAACATCGTTTCATTTGTGGTCAAAGAAATTTATTTTCTCATTTCTATGATCGACTCCTGCGTGTCTGTAAAACTTCATTCAGAGATATCTGCTCATTGTTTGGACCGTTCCATCAAAGACAAATCACAAAACGATGGTGTTTCCTTGTTGGTAGAAGAAAAATATTTTTATTAACTCATTACCTCGGGTCTTTGATTAATTACCTCAGGAAGATGCGTGACTGCAAGGCTTCAGCCAGAGGTATTTAATCCTTTTTCGGAGTCTCTAATTGACACATAAGTCAAAGATAAAACACAAAATATTGATTTGGTGAATAGGTTGGGGACAATCCACAACAGAATGATGTTTCATTTATGTCTAGGAAATCTATCATCACTGTTCCTCGACGATGTACGTCGGTATCTGAAGAAGAGAGTTCTTATTGTTGATATGGACTGTAGTTTACCAGTTCTTCCATCCTTGTAGACAATCTAACACCGCTGTCATGCTTGCGAGAGGCTAATTTTTTATAGATTAGTTGCGTGGGAAAGGCTATTTTTCTTATGGACTGTGTTTTACCAGCGCTTCTTTCCCTATAAACAATCTCGCGCCGCTGTCGTCTCATCATGAGTTTTCTCGAAATTCTAGTAGTTGACGTCACGGGGTTCAAGCTGAGAGTGAGAGACCACCCGTGGAGATATTGATTGCAAAGTTCCTGATGAATTTATGATCGATATACCTGAGGGTTACCAACAACGAAGGAAAACGCAAGTTGAGGTAAGGTTTCCGAGCTAAAAAATAAAGGCTCGACTCCTTAGACCATAGATTTAAAACCTCTATGCTTACGTGATTCCCTAAACTCACATGATGCTGGACAAGAGTAAGTTTGAAAAATACGTAAACTGTAGTAAAATAGAATAGCATAGGTATAACCTAAAATTATATGAAGTTGGATAAGGTTAAATTTACGAAAAGACAGACTGATAATATTATTAAAGAATTATAGATGTGACTCAGTAACTGCATAATTTTTTCTTAAAACGAATAACATGTCTTAATTTAACATAAATAAAATACAAAATCCAATAAGTTGAATTAAACTACCTGACGACATACATCAGAAAAAAGTTAGACATTCATCTTGATATAAACTTTAGTCAGTAATAGAAATAATAATAACTTATTAAGTTGTTGTACACATTCTCATGTCACCTTTGTACCTACCCATCCACCCTTAACCTCCCCCGACTTGTGGGCTTGGGTCCTCTTGATTAGGTTCAGAATTTAATAGCACTTAACTGTCACCAAGGCCATTAACCTTTTTTCCCCTACGTTTTATGACATTAGGAGTTTATCCCAGTTGCCGCCAGATAATTTCATTCAGCAAACAGTTAACCCATCTCTATCTCAATTAAACACATACGAGATTGAATAAAGCCAGATGAACAAATCATGAAAAAAAACGTTTTAAGACCTTATCTTTAAGACCATGTTTATCATCGTTAGGTTTTTGGGGTTCCATGGGTCTTTATAAGCTATTAGTGAGGTCCTTAGACCGAAACTTAATAGGATTCGGTAGACGCCAAATGATTTTCTTCGGTGTTGAAATCACTCCCAAAGTCTACGTAATAGGATACACAAAGATGTCAGTTCCAAGGTCTTATTCCAAGGTATCTTAGCCATTGTTAAAACTCAACATAAACTGGAAGAAGTCCAAAGACGTCTTGTGAAAGTTCTTCAAATGGTCTTTAGCACTCTCAGCACACGTCAGGTCTTGCTGAACGAAAAGGAAAACGAGATAAAGAGAGAGAGAGAGAGAGAGAGAGAGAGAGAGAGAGAGAGAGAGAGAGAAGAAGAAACCTTTCCTCCATCCTTTGAGCCCATGAAGGCGAGATTGAACCATTTGGATTCTAACTTGCACTCTTTACTCTCGGCCGG
>NC_134793.1:65100860-65103360 GCF_046742065.1 Oratosquilla oratoria | reverse complement strand
TGTGTGTGTGTGTGTGTGTGTGTGTGTGTGTGTGTGTGTGTGTGTGTGTGTGTGTGTGTGTGTGTGTGTGTGTGTGTGTGTGTGTGTATTCACTTGGTCTTTGGATCACGTGTTGGACTCGTGATCGATAGCTATTTCCCTCCTGGAAGAGAGCTCAGAGCTCGTAAGTCCGATCTATGGGTAATGCTATGACCTTGCACACACACACACCCCACGAGAGTTGGAGTAACACCCCTCAGCGCTGCGATACTGATATTATTTCAGCCCCGGGCGAGAGTCGAACCCGGACCTCCGTAGTGGCAGGCCAGAGCTCTAACCACAGCGCCATGAGCGTGTGTGTGTGTGTGTGTGTGTGTGTGTGTGTGTGTGTGTGTGTGTGTGTGTGTGTGTGTGCGTGCGTACGTTAGTGTGCTCGTGCACCCGCGTGAGCAAATTCGCCCACGAAAATACTCAGGTCAGGTTATCGGTTTGCCCAAAAGCGACAATCTCCAATCTAAGGATTTATTTTGTTTCAATTCTTTTGTTTTCTCATTCCCTTTTGTTTTCTCTTTTCCACGAGGCGTCTGATCGCGTGTGCATGCGCGTCCAAGGTCCCACTTATCTCCATTTTATATCTTATCTTTGACTTCCCCCTTTTTTCTCTTTCCAAACGTTCTCTCTCTCTCTCTCTCTCTCTCTCTCTCTCTCTCTCTCTCTCTCTCTCTCTCTCTCTCTCTCTCTCTCTCTCTCTCTCCCCTATCTCTCTCCCTCTCTCTCTCTCTCCTCTTCATCTCTCTCTCTCTTCTCTCTCTCTCTCTCTCTCTCTCTCTCTTTCTTTCTCTCTCTCTCTCTCTCTCTCTCTTCTCTCTCTCTCTCTCTCTCTCTCTCTCTGATCCCTCTCTCTCTCTCTCTCTCTTTCTCTCTTTTCCCTCTCTCTCTCTCTCTCTTTCTCTCTTTTCCCTCTCTCTCTCTCTCTATATATATATATATATATATATATATATATATATATATCTCTCTCTCTCTCTCTCTCTCTCTCTCTCTCTCCTTTTTTTTCTCTCTCTCTCACTTCTGTTATCCCCCAGTTTCTTAATCTCCCTCTGATTTATTGTCATTTGTTTCTTTCGAGTCTATTGTCTTGACTCGTTCTCTATTTTCTATTTGTCTCTTTGCGTCTTTTTGTCTCTTATCCGTATCGCGCTCCAACGGTACTTGTTTTTTCATCAGGCCTATTCTCTTCCACATTTGGTGGCCAAATTTTTCATGTGCTCTCTTTATTAATTCCTATAGCGACGGAACCTATTCTTTTACTAACACAAGGTCCTGTCGGGACAGGAGGGGGGGGGGTCCTCCACCCCCCCCCAACTCTCTCTCTCTCTCTCTCTCTCTCTCTCTCTCTCTCTCTCTCTCTCTCTCTCTCTCTCTCTCTCTCTCTCTCTCTCTCTCTCTCTCTCTCTCTCTCTCTCTCTCTCTCTCTCTCTCTCTCTCTCTCTCTCTCTCTCTCTCTCTCTCTCTCTCTCTCTCTCTCTCTCTCTCTCTCTCTCTCTCTCTCTCTCGTTCCCTTGCACGAAAGCTCCAACTCCTGCTACCACTACTACTCTTTTTCCTTCTCCTCCTCCTCCTCCTCCTCCTCCTCCTCCTCCTCTTCTCTTCCTCCTTCTCTACTTTTCCTCCTTGTCTACTCTTCATTTTCATTCTCAACTACTTTTTATTTTTCTTCTCCTCTATTCTTCCTCTTCTTCCTCGTTTACTCTTCCTCTTTCTCCTCCTCTTCTCTTCCTCTTATTCTACTCTTCCTCCTCCTCTTACTCTTCCTACACCTACTCCTCCTCTGTTCTTTCTATATCTTCCAGTTCCTCTTATTCTATTCTTCCTCCTCCTCCTCTACTCTTCCTCCTACCCCTTCTCCTCCACCCCCTTTTCCCTCCTTTCTTCGAGCGTTATGAAGCAGTGTTCTTTGACTTTACTTTTCTTTACTCCCTATGTTCTTGATGATTGTATGTTTATTCCACTCCACTCATTCTTTTCCTTTTGTTCTTGAACTCTTTTCGTATTCCCTCGCCTACTTTTTTTTTTTTTTTTACCCTTTTCTTCCTTTACCTCTCCCCGCCCCATCCTCTTTCCTTCCTTCCTTTCCCCCATCCTTACAACCTCCCTTACTCTCTCCTCTCTTCCTTCCATTCACCTCTATTTCTCTCCTTTCACCCTCTCTTCCTTTCCCCTCCTCCCCTTCATTCTCTTTTCAATCCTTTCTCCTTTCCCTCTCTTCTTCTATTCCTTTTTCACTATTCTTTCTATTGTTCTCCTCTCTCTCTTTTTATCCTTACCCCGCTATCACACTCTCTCTCCTCCTTCACTTCTTTCTCTTCCACCTCTTTTCTTCCTCTATTTTTCTCCCGTTCTTCTTCTAACCGATCCTCCCTACATCATTCTTCTTTTCTTCGCCCTCCTCCTCCTCCATCTCTTCTCCTCTTCCTCTTCCTCTTCCTCCTCCTCCTCTCCGTATGGGATACTGACTACC
>NC_134793.1:65038360-65043360 GCF_046742065.1 Oratosquilla oratoria | reverse complement strand
CAGGCTGAGGTCATAAATTGCGGCGACGACGACGCTGAGAAGGGAAAGCCGCCGATGTAGGGAGCAGAGCGACGAGGAGGGAGGAAGAGGAGGAACTCAGGAAAAGAAGAGCGAGGAGGAGTATGAGGAGGAGGGAGGATAAAAAAGAGGTGGAGGAGGAAAAGAAAGAGAGGATAGGAGGGGGAGGAGGAGAGAGTGAAGGGGTAAAAGAAAAGAAGGATGAGGAAAAGTAGAAAGAGGAGAAGCAGGAGGTGGAGGAGAAGGGGAGGAAAAGGAGGAGGAGGAAGAATAGAATTTTGAGGTAGAGGAAAAGGACTATAAGGAATAAGAGTAGTAAGAGGAGAAGTAGTAGGTAGAGGAAAAGGAAAAAGAGAATGAGGGAAAGACGGATTCGAACCCGCGACCAACAGGATGAGAGACCCGCAGATAGTGAAGGAGGAAAAAAAAGTATTATGCATTGGTAGTAGAAGTAGTAGTTGTAGTAGTAGTAGTAGTAGTAGTAGTAGTAGTAGTAGTAGTAGTAGTAGTAGTAGTAGTAGTAGTAGTAGTAGTAGTAGTAGTAGTAGTAGTAGTAGTAGTAGTAGTAGTAGTAGTAGTAGTAGTAGTAGTTGTTGTTGTTGTTGTTGTTGTTGTTGTTGTTGTGGTGGTGGTGGTGGTGGTGGTGGTGGTGGTGGTGGTGGTGGTGGTGGTGGTGGTGGTGGTGGTGGTGGTGGTGGTGGTGGTGGTGGTGGTGGTGGTGGTGGTGGTGTCGGAGGAGTAGGAGGAGGAGGAGGAGGAGGAGGAGGAGGAGGACAGAAAAACTAGTAATAGTAGTAGACCGGCATTCTGCGGAACTTAGTAAATGTCAGATTAAATTCAGTGTTGGAAAATGCTCTTCAAAAGTTGAAGAACAGCAATCCATAAAGCATGGGACAGAAGAGAAGACACGCTTAGACCAATTCCCTATTCCCCTTAACGTTGTCTTCTAAACATAGCCATAACCTCATAGTTTCAAAGCATGACTTGCAGCACACTATATATGCCTATTGCCTTCAGATTTTTACTTTGCTTCTTTTTAAGAATTTTATTTTTTCATGTAAGCTCTCAATAAGAGAGTTTACTTAGTGTCACCATTGCAAAACACTACACCATGACTTGCACCACACCGTTTCTGTAGACATTTACGCTATGTCAGTGTTTGTGTGCATTGTATACATACATACATATACATACATACACACACACAGTTGTCTTACGATGATTATTGATGATAATGATGACGATCTTGATGATTTATTATAGTTATTGTTATCATTATCATCTGGGGTAGAAAAAGATATGGCAAATAGGGCTGATAAAATAATATTGGGATGGTTTAGACACATGAAAAGAATGAGTGAAGTAAGATTAGTAAAAGATGTGTGAGCGATAGAGGAGGATTTAGTGAACTTGAAGGGACGACCGAACATAAGATGGATAGATGGGCTGTAGGGGTATTGAGCAAGGGGGAATGCCTGTTGAGCAAGGAAAGGAAAAGGCAGAAGATAGGGGTGAGTGGAGAGTGGCTGTGTAGAGATGATACTGTGATGCAAGGAAGGGAGGGGGGAGGGGGATTGGGTGGGGGGATAGGGAGTGGTTATGTGTGAATGATATCTGACACAGTCCGAAGATATTTCTCCCCGTTTTCTCCTTTTCTGCATGAGGAGACGGAGAGGGGGGCCGCCGATTAATTGAAGCGGCCTTGCTGTGGATGTACTATATCCTGCTACATTGCTTCTGACCCAGGGTAGTGAGCGGGATTCAGGAATGACCCGTCATCCGTGAGGAGCTAAGATGAAAGGCTAGTGGATGGGAGCGCTATGCTAGTAAGGCTGTCTGGTGTATGTTTAAGAGAGATTAGAGTGGCTGAGGACTGGATGAGTGTCTGTATAGTTGCACTTTACAAAGGAAAATGTGAATGTAGTAGTTTTAGAGTGATCACTTTGTTGAGTGTAGTTGGGAAGACTTCTGGGAGGGTTTTAATTGAAACAGAGAGAGAAATTGGTGAGGTTAGTGTGGGTTTAGGAAAAGTAAGAGTTGCTTTGATCAGACTTTTGTGGTAAGATGGATCTGGAAAAGGCTTATAAAAGGGCAGAGATGAAGGAGCTGTGGGAGGTGTTGCGGATAATTGGGATTGGAGGAAAACTGTTAAGGGTAGTCAAGAGTGTTTATGAGACAAGCAGAGTATGTGTCAATTGAAAATGGAGAAAGCGTGAGGTTTGAGGTAAAGGTGGGGATACATCAGGTGCTGTGTCATGTTGCCATAGCTGTTCACTGTATACATGAATGGGGTGGTATGGGAGGTAAAGGCGAGTAATGGGCAGCAAACTGGAGGTGATTAAAGAAAATGGGAAAAAAAAGTGGGAGGTGAGCCAGTTGTTGTTTGCGAACGAAATTGCGCTGGTGGCAAGGTCAGAGGGGGGTTTGAAATAGTTAGTGACAGAGTTTTGAGAAGGTATACGATAGGAGAAAGTTGAAAGTAAATTTGGGTAAAAATAAGGTGATGAGATGTACATTGAGAGATGGTAGCGAGTTGAAAGTAAGTCTTAAAGGAGAGAGGTTGAATGAAGGGGGTAACTTTAGGTACTTGGGGTCACATATGGCAGAAAAGGGAGGTTGGGGGGGAAGGTAAATTGTAAATTAAGAAAAACAAGTAAATGACTTGGGGGATTAAAAAGTTTCATGTGGGAATAACTGCAAAGAGAAGATTTTATGAAGGGGTGATTGTGCCGACGACACTGTATGGGGCGAAGACTTGGAATTTAAGAGAGGTTTAAATATGTTCGAGATGAAATGTCTGAGAAATATGGTAAGGTTTACAAGTTTGGATAGAGTAAGGAACAAGGAAGTAAGGAAGAGAGCGGAAGTGGAAAGTAAGATGGCAGATAGTGTTAATGAACGATTATTGGGATGGTTTGAATACATGGAAAGAACGAGTAAAGAAATATTGGTAACAGGGTTTTGGAAGGCAGATGTGGATGGAGTGAACTTGAGCGGACGACCGAGGATGAGATGGTTGGCTGGGGTGAGAGGAGCTTTGACCGAGAGGGGTCTGTCTGTTGAGCAAAGAAGAGAGAAGGCAGAAGATAGGGGTGAGTTGAAAATGGCTATGTATAAATGATACTTTGACGCAAGGAAGGGAGGAGATGTCGGATGGGGAGGAGTAGGGAAGGGTTGTGTGTAGATGATATTTTAATGTAGCCCAAAGGATTTTCTTCCGTCTTCTGTATATTCCGCATAAGGGGGAGGGAGAGGGAGTCTCGCCGATTAAATGATGCGGCCTTGATGTTGACGTGCTGTCTTATTGCATTGCTTCTGACTCAGGGCGAGATTAGGATAACCCCTCATCCACGAAAAGCTAAGATAAGAGGAAAACAAGTGAAGTGGCTGTGACTGGGTGTGTGCATTTCGACTTAGCTACCTCCCGTTTATAGATGAATAGATAAATTATCATTATTGTTATTATTATTATCGTTATTATTACCATCAGTATATGTATGTACTTCTTTTGCGTCGATCCTCTCCATGATGAGAAGCGTCGTTTGCTTCAATTATCGCACTCAGTTCCAGACTGAAGAGGAAAGTGGGTCAAGTGTCCGCCTCCCCAACGAGGATGGACAAAGTCCCATCGTTAGACGAACTATCATCCATTCTCCTTCCCTGTCATTCTCCTCTCACCTTTTTATTCCTTTAATGTGCACGCGCACACACGCACAAATGCACACACAAACATATACACACGTATTGGTAGCGTTCGCGGTCGCCACTACAGCGGTCCGGTCTCCAATCCCGCCCAGGGCTAAAATAATTTCAGTGCCACTACCGTGCGAGTCGTTACTTAAACTCCTGTGGGAGGAGAGTTGGGTGTGTGTGTGGTTGTAAGGTCACGGCATTACCCATAGATCGGTCATATATGAGCTCTGAGCGCTCTTTCGGTAGTGAAATAGCTGACGATCACGAGTCCAACAGGTGATTCAAGACCATGGTGAATCACACACACATACACACACACACGCGCGCGCGCGCGCACACACACACATGGACATGCACATGCACAAATACACACGCACACACAACATACGATGTGCATATAAGGACACGACAGCCCTCATTGGCGATCCCTCGGGTTCCCCCGTGGGGTCTTGCCACTCGGACTTTCACCCAACATACAGTGGCAACCGCCAGTACTAAAGGTGCGCGCGCGTGTAGGTGCATATGTGTATGTGTTTGTGTGTGTGTGTATATGTGTATGCATATATTAATGTATGCGCGCGCGGGTGTGTGTGTGTGTGTGTGTGTGTGTGTGTGTGTGTGTGTGTGTGTGTGTGTATGTGTGTGTGTGTGTGTGTGTGTGTGTGTGTGTGTGTGTGTGTGTGTTTGTGTGTGTGTGTGTTTGTGTGTGTGTGTGTGTGTGTGTGTGTGTGTGTGTGTGTGTGTGTGTGTGTGTGTGTGTGTGTGTGTGTGTGTGTGTTTCACCATGGTCTTGGTTCACGTGTTGGACTTGTGATCGACAGCTATTTTTCCTCCCGAAAGAGAGCTTAGAGTTTGGGTAATGCTGTGACCACACACATAACTCGTGGCGCAATTCGTAGAGTTCCCGGCTGCCACTACGGAAGACCGAGTTCGAATCCCGCTCAGTGCTGAAATAATTTCAGTATCACTGCGCTGCGGATTGTTACTCCAAAAATCGTGGGCACGGAGTTGGGTGTGTGTGTGCGTGTAAAGTCACAGGATTCCGAGAAAGAAATAGCTGTCGATCACGAGTCCAATACGTGATCCAAAGACCAAGGTGAATGGTGAATCACACACATACACATACACACACACTCAGATACACACACACATACACACACACACAAACACACTAGCTAATTCCTTGCCGATTATTGTGTGTGTGTGTGTGTGTGTGTGTGTGTGTGTGTGTGTGTGTGTGTGTGTGTGTGTGTGTGTGTGTATGTGTGTGTGTGTGTGTGTGTTCACCT
>NC_134793.1:65010860-65013360 GCF_046742065.1 Oratosquilla oratoria | reverse complement strand
GCTCACTCGTGAAGAGAAGCGAAGCGAAAAGAGCAAGTGACCCGTCCGCGGAAATCACATGTTTGATCCCCGAGCGCCGTGTCAGAATCACCGACAACAACAACAACAACAACAACAACAAATACACCACAATATGCTGCAGCTGCAGCAGAGCACGCGACACGGCGCCGTGAGGAGCCACAGCGGCAAAAGAAGTAGCAGCAGCAACAACAGCTGCATCAACAGCAGCTTTGGGGCATCCGCGGAGGCTGACTCAAGGCAGCTCGGGTCACGCGTGGCAGTCAGCGGAGGCGGCGGCGGAGGCGACTCACGCCTGCCACCCAGATGGTGGCTGTACCGGGTCACGAGAGGGGGGAGAGGGGGGATGGGGGCCAACTCAGCTGGCTCGGCGCGCAGGTCAGCTGGCTCGGCGCGCAGTCACCTTGGGGCAGGGCAGGACAGGGCAGCACACAGGTGCGTGTCCACGTACCTGCGTGATCGTGGCCTGGTCACGCGGAGTGATGGCGTCTGCAGAGATGCCGGAGTCGGGGGAAGGTAAATCCACAGTCAACCCGGAAACTGTGGTCGTTTTGTAGGCATTGGCGGGCCGCAAATAACGGTCCACAAAGGCCACGTCGCTTGCGGAATACTCCTGACGTACCGTGCCATACTGGGTATCGGTGGTTGTGTAGTAATCGCGTGGGTAGTACTCCGTGGCCACAGTATACACTGAAGGAGATCCTCGAACCGCTGGCGACGAAGAGGTGGCGTAGGGCTGCGGGGAGGACGCCAGGTAGGTGGGCATATGCTCGTATGAGGTTTGTGGCGAGGTTGCGGGGAACCCCGTGATGTAACTACCTGCCCCTGCACTCATTTTTTCTCCGGAATCCAGAGGCGCTTGTATCACAAGGGTCTGATTGGCCCGTGGGCGCTCGCCCACCTCCTCCTTGATCACGCGGTGATCCAGCTCCTCTTTCAAACCAGAGGTTCCGTCCAAGTCAGGTGGAGAGTCACCGTGCGTGGCCAACAGGGCTCTTCGCTTGTCGCACAACACGCCGCGTTCCGCGGGACTGGTGGGTCGGCGCCCCGCCGTCAGGTCCTCTGGCTCACGCTTCACATCCTCGGCTCCGCCCACGAAGAGCAGCCCCTCCACAGGCCCAACCCCAACCACGCCCTCCGGCAGGCCGTTTGTCGTTTTGCTGTCGAGTGCTCCTCCTACATTGGAGCTTCCACTCGCCGACCTGAAAAGAGAAGAAGGCAGTTAGCAGAGAGCAGCCAATGGGAACACGAGAATGCGAGGTAGGCGGAGCCTACGACGCGGAACTGTTAGAAGTGAACCAATAGCTGAGCTCTACTTGGGTGGGCGGAGCTTGCTGATGGAGGGAGGGACATCCCTGGCTTTCCCTCACCACCGTGGCTCCCAGCCTGGCACCCTGACTTTCCCTAATTATATTCATCTTAGATGTAATGACTCCTTCTGTGGCACTTTCTCATCTTGAAGATGATATATCGAAGAAGACTTTGGGAAATTCTGCGATTCTCAATGAACATTGTTTTCCAAAGAAACTGCTATCCTGACATAACCTGGCATTTCACTTTTCACATTTGATTCTTTTCCCCCAGAGGGTCAAAAAGAGCCATATTTTGGCACCCCCTTTCACCCTTTCCCCGGTCACATTATGATACCCCTCCCCTTCCCCCCGTCACATATTGGAACCCCCGTTTTTCACTCCCACCCAACAATTCCGTACTCCTTACTGTATACAAGCCAACATCAAAACCCTCTTTTTCCCTTGGTATATGCAATTTTCATCGCCTCTATCAGAATGTTATAAACGCAGTTTCTATACGATTCTGTAATTTACTCTACCAGGCCTTTGTCTAAACACAGTAGAAAGTGGGTCTAGGAAAAACCTTGTGCCTTAGAGTGCACCATAGCAGTGTCTTTTGATCAGTTTGTTTGTGGAATCTAATTGATCTAATTAGATCTCTTAACCTACTGGGAAACAGTTCAATGCGGCCCAGAAATCATCTGATGTCTTTTATTACTTGTTCTAGAGTGGTGGATCAGCTTGAAATTATACTCTATTGAAACAAATGTGGATCCTTATAAGATCCTCTTTTCCTGGATTACCAGATACCTTATACATTATTTTCAATATCTATGATTAGGTCTTGGTATGGTGGATTCCTTTCATATGAGAGAATACCCACGAGCATAAAATTAGAAAAATATATAATAAAAATCATGCTACACTTTCTTTTACTATATTTGATAGTACAGTTGAAATTAAATACAGTACATAAGACACTGTTGGAACCTCTAAAAGATTAATCTTGCTTTGTTATAAGGCTACTCTATAGAATACAATTTTAGTTGTTAGTATTTTTGGATCTGTGTGCATAAGAACCTCTAGTTTACACAAAAACTGACAGAGTATTCATTCATGTGCACGCACGCACGCACACACACACATATGTAAGAACATTATGTATGGTACATATATATATATATATATAT
>NC_134793.1:65000860-65005860 GCF_046742065.1 Oratosquilla oratoria | reverse complement strand
CTTTCTAACTTAATGTAGCCTTGCCAAACCAATCCGAATCAACCTAACAAAGTTGAACCTAGTCTAACTTAACCAGCCTAACCTAACGTAGCCATGTCTAATTGTCTATATTCTTTTGTCTAGCCTTGACTTGTCACTTAGCAAACGTGATTTAAAAGTAGGACAAAAAAATTCATGTTTCCACTGTCTTTGTGCACTAGATAGTTGAGCCTTCTTAACTACTTCGGTTCTTCGGAGACGACGTGACCGTCCCATTAGCCACAATGAGTCTTCAGATCTCTCCGCTTACTGTCGCCTGTGTGGCCACCATCAGGAACTGTGTCCCCCGCCCCAAGTGCCCCCTTCTCCTCTTCCTCCTCCTCCTCCTCCTCCTCCTCCTCCTTCTCTTCCTCTTTCCGGTCGGATTCCTTCTGTCGTCGCGATGGCCAAACTTAGTATCTTTTTTTTCTCTTTGCTAATTCGAACCCTCGAACGTTGTCGTCACCCAGCCACGACCTGACAGAATCGAATATTTACCGTGAACGTTTTCGGTGACGTCGCGTGAGGCTAATTACAGAAGAGCCTGTCGCCTGGAGGCTAGTGATCGTTAATAGCTAGGCTTCTGAAAAACTTTCTTGGTCAAAGAAACGTTCGTCAAGGCTCGTAATCTCAATAGTCATGTTCTCTAGGTTCTCGACTTGAAAATTTCTAATTACCGAAGAGTCAGTCGCCTGGAGGCCAGGAGTCGTTTCCTTAGACTCAAAGCGTCTGAAGAATTTTCTTGGTCAAAAGAAATGTTCTGCGAGACTTGGGGTCTCCGGAGTCTTTCTGCTCTTCAGGTCCTTTACCTAAAAAAAAAAAAAAAAAAAAAAAAAAAAAAAAAAAAAAAAAAAAAAAAAAAGTAAAAACCTAAATTCCATCAAAAGAAGTGTCATTTGAGAACGGAGCCTTTATTAGCGAATAAGCGACTTGGTTAGGACAACGTTTACATATTTTGAGTCAATCTTGAATTAAAATATTCTAAAAATCCTTTCATCTCTCTCTTTCTCTCTTTGAAAACATCGATTTGATTTGATTTGTAAGGGATGATTTCCAGCGTTTGTGGACATTATAGATCAATAAAATTGATCGTAGCTTGCTAACATAAAATCTATACTTTCTATTCAGTAGAATCGTCACATTGGTGTTTGAAGGATGTCACTGCCCCCAACTTATATTATTAACGAGTTATAGTAACTATTTTCATTAATGAATTAAATTGTTTACCTACCTATCAATCTATCTATCTATCTATATCTATATATATATACATATATATATATATATATATACACACACACACACACACACACACACACACACATATATATATATATATATATATATGTGTGTGTGTGTGTACAACACTGAATGGGTCCCAGTGAACAGATATACATTTCTATCAATCACAATACATTTTAATTCTAAGCCATCAACTTCGACAGACTCGAGGAGGCCAACATGCAGAAATTGAAACGTGGTACAGCCAAGGTCTCGAACCTGGGCTAGTACGTGACATGTGTTAGTGACAGCCGATTGCGCCATCTTTTGAGGGCGCAACCGGCTATATCTGATAAGGAATTTCACAAAGCAAGCACTAGTCACAGTTATTGGATGCATGACACTTCTGTTCAGTGTCTAAGTAGTCTTCTCCACAAGGCTAAAGAACAACAACGCATAATTGTCGGAAGTGTGACGAAAGGCGCATTGAAGGCCCCCTATCTATTATATATTTGGGTCGTAGAATTACAACGTGGATGAGTCTTTTACGACCTCGTAGACTTACGAGTATCGTAAATGCACAATGTAAACAAATGTTCTTGCTACAGCAGACGCGAGACACTGTAGTACTTACGAGTGAAGTAAATTTTGCTTTACAAGGGGGAGTAGTGCCGGCAAAGCCTTTTGTTTATGGTGGTGGTTAATGGCTTGACTCAACAGAAGCTCAATGTCGTAAAATTTCTTACAGAGCGGATTTTATTTTTGGTGACTTAATTTTTTCCCTTGCCTATTTCGTACAGAATAAGTACTTTAGTACTTAATTATTTGAACTCTATTACCACACTGTTTATGGTCTAGTACTTCAGTGAGCACTGTGTTTGTGGTAAAAGGTATGCTCTGTTGAAAGAAGAGAAATAGAGAAAAAAGATGTGGCCGGAGGATGAGGGAATGAAAAAGTCCTAAAAGTTGGGTTTACAGTGATTTCGGACGTCAGTGTTTCTGTTTTATAGGAAAGTACTATAGCGGACAATTTAGCGTGACCAATAGTGCAGGGTGTTCTAAAAGTATATGTCACATTACGAGATTTTATATCTTAATAATTATTGAGGATATCAAAACTCGATTTATATATCCTGAAGGCTTATAATTTTAAGTTTCGGTACAAGAAACATGAATACAAAAGTACTTTTTTTTTTAAAGGTGTTCAATATGTGCGCCTTGGGATATAGGGCACACATCCAAACGATAATTCATTTCTTGCCAAACGCGACGTGGCATAGCGTTGTCGATGGTTGCCAAGGTTTCTGTTATTCGAGTCTTCAGGTCACCCAGGTGTCTGGTAAGGAGAGGTATACACATCAAGTCTTTCAAATACCTCCAGAGGAAGAAGTCGCATGGTGTGAGATTGGGAGACCTCGGGGGCCATTACAGGAACACGCGATCAGCTTGTTCTGAATGTCCGATCCATAACAGGACTAACAGAAGAAAATTTAGTAATTTTAGCTTTTGAATGGTACCAGTTTTTTCTTGCTGCCATTCGTAGTTCATGATACACGATTTCTTAAAATGCGACATGTACTTTTGAACACCTTGTATATATCAAATGCATGAGAATATGTTTTTTACCCCAAACTTTTTCATGTATAGTAATTTTCTTAATGAAATTAACTTACGTAAAGCTAACTCTATTAATACAACAGCAGAGAAAGATGTATTTATAGAATTCTAATCTGTCATCCGTCAGGCTCGTATGTCCGCAAGAGTGTATGTGCGTATGAACTACATAAAAATAAAAAATGTTATACATACATACATACGTACATACATACATGCATGCATACATACAGTACATACATGCAAAACAAATCACTAAGCACACGTGACAACAATACTTGCAGAAACCACTTGGAAAATAAAATAAATGAATACCGAACGTTTTCGTCTATTCAAGACATCACCAGGGCACAAAGAATACCAAAAATGACCAAAGGTCATAATATGTACATGGTGGTAGAGGAACTGGTAAAGGTCCAATGTTACCCAATTCCAGAAGAATTATTTACAATCTTTTCAATGATAAAATTATCTACCTTATACAAACCTAAACTTAAATTCATATTATTTTCAAAACTATTTTTAATGTAACATGATTCAATTATGTTCCTTTCTACAATATCATGACATGATGTAATAACTTTTGTGTTTTGCCAGTCAAAAATATGGGAGAGCTCTTTTTGGTGGACGAAAAGTGCACTTGACATTTGACCCGTTCTTATGTTGTATTTATGTTGACTAATCCTTTTGTTTAAATATTTTCCTGCTTGGCCTATGTACTTAAAATCACATACATACATACATACATACTTACATACATACATACATACATACATACATACATACATACATACATACATACATACATACATACATACATACATACATACATACATACATACATACATACATGCATACATACATACATACATACACACATACATACATACATACATACATACATACATACATACATACATACATACTAATACATAAAGGCGCTTTCTCTCTCATAAGGAAGGCGCGCAACCAAAACATGCATCCACCCCTCTCCGACCCATCCCACACCCTTGTGTAGTCCCTCTCATCTTAGCTCCTTGTGGATGAAGTATTATCTCTGTCTCCACCCACTCCTGCAATGCAGAAAGTCACAGATATGATATATTACACAATACCTTTGGCTAATGATTTGCATACAATTTCGGTAAGCAAATGCTAAAAAAACGTTTTTCAACCCTTTAGTTACAAACTTCAAAATGACATAAATATTTTGAAATCACATGTAACTGAATAAATCGTCCGCTAGCCATTTTCATAGTAACGAATATTAACAAAATCATCCGTCTTGGTAGATACACAAAGGAATAAGATTTTTTCTATATCTTTGTTGACCAGAAAATAAGACTGTAACACACCAGAAAATGTCGATAAAATTATTCTATCAACCGTACATGAAACAATTGTCAATCAATATTAAAGTCTTTGATATCCCGTCTTTGACGAGTCCTAATGAAGTCTATGATTTAATGATTGGCCTTGTACCAAACCCATCATCTTCAGCATGTTTCACTCAAAAAAAAAAAAAAAAAAAAAAAAAAAAAAAAAAGGAAGACAGGCTTTGTCTTCACGCTTACATTCATGTTTTCCAAAATGTAAAAAAAAAAAAATAACAAAGCGAACAAGTCTTCATCATTAACTACACCTAATCATTATACACTCTCATGCATGTCATGACTTTGTAGTTTTGGTCCGTATTCCAATGTAATCCTACCGGAAGTACAGACTCCGGTCATGCAAATCCTGTGAATCTTCGGAAAAGAGAGAGAGAGAGAGAGAGAGAGAGAGAGAGAATACTTCCATCCGTGAGAGACTAACAATCAAAGCTTCGTCAACAATAACCAGCGCTTCTTCCCTCATAGACAGTGTTAAGACTAAGAGGGAGAACCATAAAGGTGGTAAAGGATTAGGGCAGAGGCAGAACGATGGAGTGATAGTAGATGTTAAAGGAGTGTTGCATAAAACTAATACACTCAATCCTGTATACAGGGGATGGGGGGAAAACAAATGAATAAAGAAGTAAATAAGTAAACCCAAACAAAAAAATATATGAATGAGTAAAAGAAAAGATTAACAAATAAATGAACAAATAAATAAATCAATAGATAAAAAATAAACAAACAAATGAATAACATATATAAGAAAGACAA
>NC_134793.1:64990860-64993360 GCF_046742065.1 Oratosquilla oratoria | reverse complement strand
TGAAAACTGTGGTGACGAAAGAGGAAGAAGAGGAAGGACTAGGAGGAGGAGGAGGAGGAAGAGGAGGAGGAGGAGGAGGAGGAGGAGGAGGAGAAGGAAGAAGAACAAAAGGAAGGGTTAATGAGGAAATAGAAAGTTAGAAGAAGAAGAGGGGGAAAAGAGGAGAAGGATGCGAGGAAGAGGACGAGGAGGAAAAGGAAGAGGAGAAGTAGGAGAAGAGAAGAAGAAGAAAGAGGAGAAGGAGGAGGAGGAGGAGGAGGAGGAACAGGACCAGGAAAAGGAGAAAAAGTGGCGGAAGAAAAGGAAGAGGGGGACGAAGATTAATAAGAGTAGGAAATGGAAGAGGAGTATCGAAGAGGAACAAAAGGGAAGAGGGTGAATAAGGAGAAAAGGAGAAGGAAGAAGTGGAGGAGGATAAAGAGGATGAGAGATATAGAAGAAGAGGAAGATGAGGAATAGGAGAAAAGGAGAAGGATGAGGTGGAGGAGGGGAAAGAGGATGAGAAGAATAGAAGGAGAGGAAGAGGAGGAATAAGAGAAGTGAAGGAAGAGGAGGAGCAGAAAGAGAAAGAGGAAATAGTTTTGTGATTTTTTTTGTCATTTGGGAAGGTGTAGGTAATTTGTTATTATTGGTTTGTTATTAGTTTGTTATTATTGCTGTGATTGTAAACGTTATTAGTCTGGCTTCTGTCGTGTTATTTACGAGGCTGTAATGCCCAATTATGTTATTCATATTGCTTTGCTGAGTCCTTCTTTACAAGGAGGTTATCATTTTAAATTATTTTCCTTTATCTTAATTATACATATTTGTTCCACTACATAAAATGTAATAAAAACGAAGAACATTATTATTGCTCTCCAAATACAAGAACTAAAACTGCTGTTATTTACAATGACAAATTGGTGGACATTTTTCTTGTGTTTACATGTGCAAACATTGCATTTCTGATTATCGTGCATCTAGCAACTCGTACTGCGCTGTTCCTCTCATGGCCCAACCTTCCTCTCTATTTATAACGATGCCATATTTCAACAGTCTACGAAAATAAAGTGAAAGGACGCGGAATTGTATTTTATACCAAAATCAATTATGCTGTGAAAATTAAGACAGGAGCTATATAAGTAAATAATCAAAATAAGTAAAAAAAAAAAACGACTTGTTTCAAGTTTAATCTATGATTATCTTTCTTCACTCATAATACACAAACAAGTTTTAACTTGCCTACTAGTATTTTCCACATATGTTTTTGTATTTTGGTTTGATAATTTAACTGCTGGTAGCCTTTCCTCTTATTCAATGAGTTTGAGTAAATTAATTTATTTTACGTTATAATCAGTATTAATTTTGTGTGATTTATTCCCCTGCAATCCTAATTTGATTACTACTTGCTAGATTAACTAATTAATGAAAAGTATCACACATTCATAATCAATTTCCTACTAAAATGTGCATAAAATACTAAGATATAGAATAATGAAAGAATGAACGCTTTCGTATATTATGATGTATTCTGGGTACTCCTAGAATACCACAAACCGTATGTGCCCTCATTAACACCCTAAAAAAAAGTTGATCCTACACTAAATCCTGGGTGACCGGGAAGTTTTGCAAAAAAAAACAAAAAAAATTCTCAAAATTGAGGATTTGATGTCCTGTAAATATATGTCTGCACAACTAGGCCTACGATGATTAATAATAGATGCTAATATAAGAAGCAAAAGTAGTGTAATAAGTATAGAGATGTTTTTCTTATATGAGTTTAAGTGTATGTTGGACTGGGGATAATAGAAGATACTTGTTCTCCAGGGGGATGAATGTTGCATGGTTACTGTGAAGCTCTTTTGACTCTTCTGCAGAAAAACCGGATTATTAACCAAACTACAAACACCCCTAACTAACTAAATTTACTTACACAATATAAAACAACGCATGACAACGACGCTAGACTGACCATAGGGATCAAAATCCTGATAAACTACAGCCTATAACAACAACAACAACATCTTATGAGCTCAGTCTTTGTGGCTCAGCTTTTGTAAATCCTTTAATGGGAATGTAGATTTTTATAACTTGAGTCACCTCATCCTCGAAGCCTATTATCTGATGACGAAACCTCAACAATGGGAAACACAAAAGAATAATTACTTGGAATTGCTTCTACAAACTAAAATTTTACTTATATGAATATTTCACCAATCCACACTTTTGTTTACGTTTCTATGATTACTATATTGTCTTGAGTTTATTTTGATAATAATGAGGATGATTGTAGTAAGCAAAACCAGAAATATTGAAAAAAAAAGAAATAACATGAATGGTGGTGGTAGTTGTGGTGACGAATCATTATCATTGTTCTCATTATCATTTTGATGAAAACTAGATAGATAATAACTGTTAGTGAAATGATAATGATAGTGATATGGTTGTCTTAGGCGTTGTTGTCATTGTTGATGTTTTTTGTTATTGTTGTTGTCTTCGTTGTTATAATTGTTATTGGTGA
>NC_134793.1:64963360-64973360 GCF_046742065.1 Oratosquilla oratoria | reverse complement strand
AATTTTATTGACCCTGGGTCACCATGACGTCACCACCCAAGAGCCAATCATCTCCCTGAACCTGAGCGATGAAGTCTATTTGTTAACGATGTTGTACAAATTTTAACGAGGTAGTTAATGTATTGAGAAAGTTTTATTGAATATAAAGTATATATTTTCACGTAGACGGATTGGATAATAAGATAAGTCCAAAAGGGCTTTCTCTCTCTCTCTCTCTCTCTCTCTCTCTCTCTCTCTCTCTCTCTCTCTCTCTCTCTCTCTATCTATCTATCTCTTCATCTCTCTAAAACCTTTGAATAATATATATATATATATATATGTATATATATATATACATATATATATACATATATATATATATATATATATATACATATATATATACATATATATATAAATATAAATATATGTATATATACATACATATATATATACATATATATATATATATATATGTATATATATGTATTATGTATATACATATATATATATATATATATATATATATATTGTCAGTGTATTTGGGCAGGAGTTTTTCTCTAATGCATGTTTCATTAAAAGTGATGGCTAGTTGTGCATTAATAATTTTCTTGAAGGTATTTTCCATATACCTTATTATGGATTTGTGTTCCTTAGGAAGGAAATTTATGACTTGGCTCTATGTAGTCATATTAGCTAGATAGCGATTTCGGGTTCAAGATCCTTCTTCAGTAGCTATAGGGATAAGAATTAATCCGAAGATTCTAGTAAAGATCTAAGTTTTATACTAGAGTTCCAATACTTGCTAATCACTGGGGGAGGTCACCTGGTATTGCGGGCAGGGACGAAATGTCACGTGCGCTAGGGAGCCTCCGGGTTTGTGTTGTGGCGGAATGTGGCATGCTTATGTTTGTGGCGTTTTGTCTCGTAGTTGGACGAGTGGCGTTTTGTCTCGTAGTTGGACGAGTGGCGTTTTGTCTCGTATTGGCGTTTGTGGTATTATGTCTCATGTTTGTATTTGTAACGGTTTGTCTCATGCTTGGAAGGGCTCTAAGGTCTTCTGCTTGTACATTTAGGTTTGGGTTCAACTCTTTAATATACAACGCTTCTAAAATTGGGAGGCGTCTATCGTCAGTACATAAATCCAAAATCTCGGTGTTTTTCTCTAGTGTCTCTCTTGCTAGTGTTATCCCGTGGGCTTCTCTTAAGTGATTTTTAGGGGTTCCAGATGTCAGGTGGTATGAGAGGCGACGGGATAACCTCATTGTCGTCATGCCAATATAGGTGGATGGGAGGGCTTCACAGTTCCCTCGTGTACATGTGAACCTATAGATGACATGTGATTTCTGAAGTTCCTTTCTCTCTTGTTGGGGGCTGTTTCTAATAAGGAGGTGGCTAGTTTTCTTAGTTTTATAATAAATCACTAGGTTTAGTATTTTTTCTGGATTGACTGGTTTAATGTTTCTTTTTATAATTTGTTTCATAATGCGTTCATCTTCTTTATAAGCTGACGAAAAGGTGGATTTATAATATATGTTGATTTTCTCTTTATTTTGTTTATCATTGTTGTTGTTATGCCAGCCGTCCATTATTTTCTTTGTTTGAAAATTTATCTCTTTTTCACTGAAGCTGTTATTGATCAGAACTTGAGTGGAACGTTCGATTTCATCGTTCACTTGTGTCCATGTGCTGCAGTGAGTTAGTGCACTTCGGATATAGGCACTGATGGTAGAGTCCTTATATCTTTGAGGGCACTCACTGGATCCATTAAGGCAATGTCCAGGGTTAGTAGGTTTTGTGTACACTGTTGTATTAAAAGAATTTTAATTTTGTTTCACTGAGAGGTCGAGGAAGGGTAAAGCTCCGTTAATGCTATCTTCCATAGTAAAAGTGAGTTCAGATGTCTCTTGTAATAGGTGGCGGAGTTTTTCAGCTTCAATGCTGTTATTGGTTTTAATGAAGACATCATC
Organism: Oratosquilla oratoria; assembly: GCF_046742065.1. Classification (NCBI taxonomy): domain Eukaryota; kingdom Metazoa; phylum Arthropoda; class Malacostraca; order Stomatopoda; family Squillidae; genus Oratosquilla; species Oratosquilla oratoria. The sequence goes on along the minus strand of NC_134793.1, from coordinate 64,971,411 downwards.
AATGCATCTACAATAAATATCTGGCTTTTCTGTTTTACTGAATACTTCTTCTTCTACGCAGCCCATGAAGAAGTTTACCATTAATACTCCAAGGGGGGATCCCATTGCACCTCCATCAATTTGGCAATATTTGTTTCCACGGGGGCAAGTGAACGGGACCTCTTTTGTACAGCATTCAAGCAGTTTACGTAGTGTAAGTTCTGGAATGTCTAGTGTAGGTGTAGTGTCATCGTAGTACACTTTGTTGATGATGTAATTAATTGTTCGATCTACGGAAATATTAGTGGAGGGGTTATACACTAATATTTCCGTAGATCGAACAATTAATTACATCATCAACAAAGTGTACTACGATGACACTACACCTACACTAGACCAGGCCTCATTCACTCCGATAGCATTCACGACATCTGGTGGGATGGGTCCAAAAGCAAAGACATTCTACGCTTGTCTGGCAGAGGTGATGGCAGAAAAGAAACAACAACCAAAGAGCAGTATTGTGGCATGGATGAGATGTAATCCATCATTCTCACTCTTAAGATCAGCTCTTCTATGCCTGAGAGGTACCATCTACCACCTAAATCAGCACACATGTAAAACCTCGATTTTGATCAGACTGTAGTAGAAAGTATGATAAATAAAATTTTGTATTAGGCTTCATTAAATACGAAAAACTTAAGATACAAAAGGGTAGTCGACTAGAGTAATTGGAGAGAGAGGGGCCAATGAACTGTGGCTGTGAAAGACAGATCCTGACTGCTTTCACCACACAGTTCCAAAGGGATGGAGGTCATTTATTAGATTATTAGATATAAAATAAGATTAAAGAAAAAAGGCTGCAAAAAATATCAAAATCAATTGCCCAGCTTTGGCCAAGTACGTCGAGAAAACGTACGGAGAGCCAGCAAAGTTATTCGTCACCAACAGAGTTGAGAAGAAAGAGATGGAAGTGGAGGCCATCCAACCATCGGCTGGCACCGCTCAGGGAGACTCGGTGACCATGGCAATGTACGCGCTTGGTCTTATGCACCTGCAGCAGAGGATACAACATGAGGACACCAGTGTTACAGGTAGCATATGCAGATGATCTCACGAGGGCAGGGAAAGTAGCGGCCGTAAAAGAGTGGTGGGATTTGGTGCAGACACACGGACCGGAATTGGGTTATGTCCCTAATGCAAAGAAGTCTGTCCTCATAGTAAAGCCAGATTACTATGACAAAGGCAAATACCTCTTTAGAAATAGTGAAGTGAAGGTAACTAAAGAGGGGAAGACATATCAGTGTAGTAATCGGTTCTGAATCATTTAAAAAAACAAAAACAAAGTTAAGGAATGGGTGGTGTAAGTTAAACTAATAGCCAAATTTGTAAAAACTGAACCAAGGGCGGCATATGCCTCATTCACGTATGGTGTTAAACATAAATGCAATTACATTTTAAGGACGGTACCGAACATCACCGAATAAACTATCACTTGAATAAACTATCAGATGTGAGCTAATTCCGGCCATCGCCAACGGACGGGTACTAAATGAAGAGGAAAGAAAATTTATTGAACTTCCTCCAAGAATAGGAGGGTTAGGCATCTCCAACCCGCTAAACACCAAAATTCCCTGAAACTCACGTCCTCCCTGACAAACAACATCGTGTCACAAGATTAACAGGAGACTAATGTGGAGGAAATCAGAGAAATCAGAAGAAACATATTAAAGGGAAGGAAAGTGAGGCAGAAAGAGGAACTTTGTACTCTATAAAATCAGCCATAGAATCGTATGAAAAGAAAGATAGCAATGGCACAGGAAGATGGGGCGTCCAATTGGCTGACAGCAGTACTAATCGGGGCAAAGGGATTCAACTTAAAAGAGTTTTCACGGATGCCATTCACTTGATGTATGGATGGCCAATGGAAAAGCTGCCTAACAGATGTTCCTGTGGTACACATTTTGGTCTAAACCATGCGATGATATGCAAGCAGAGGGGATTCATCTGCATGAGACATAACGAGATAAAGGACCACGCTGTCCAACTACTTCGGGAGGTATGCAAGGATGTGACCATCGCACCAAAATTACTATCACTAGAAGGGGAGAACTTCTGCCACCGCAAGTACAACACATCAGACGAAGCATGAGTGGATGTCAGCTCAAGAGGTTTCTGAACACGCCTTCTTTTACATGCGAATATTTGATCTGATTCCCTCCTGTTACAATAACCTAATTATTGCGGCGTCCCACTCCAGGAATGAGAATGAGAAAATCACTATGTACAAAGAACGTATACAGAATATGGACCAGGGCTCATTCACTCCTATAACCTTTATGACTTCATGTGGGATGGGTCCAAGGCCAAAGGCATTCTATGCGCGTCTGGCAGAGGTGATGACAGAAAAGAAATAACAACCAAAAAGCAGCATTGTATCGTGGATAAGATATAGGTTGTCATTCTCACTCTAAAGATCTACCTTCCTATGACTTAGAGGTACTAGGTTTGCACCACCTAAATCAGCATATGTATAAAACCTCGATTTTGAGCAGACTGTAGTAGATAGTACGATAAGTGAACTTCTGCATTAGGCTTCATGAAAGTAAAATAATACAAAATACAAAAGGGTAGTCGTCCACAGTCATTAGAGAGAGAGGGGGGCCAATGAACTGTGTGTGTGGGAGATAGATTCTGACTGTTTTCGGTACACAGTTCCACGAGGATAGAGGTCGTTAAAATAGTAGTAGTGGTGGTAGTAGTAGTAGTAGTAGTAGTAGTAGTAGTAGTAGTAGTAGAAGTAGAAGTAGAAGTAGAAGTAGAAGTAGAAGTAGAAGTAGTAGTAGTAGTAGTAGTAGTAGTAGGATGAGGAGGAGGAGGAGGAGGAGTGGTAGTAGTAGTGGTAGTAGTAGTGGTAGTAGTAGTAGTACCTACTAAGACCTGTTGAAGAAACAATAAGATTTGAGCTAATTCCGGGCATCAACAACGAACGGATACTAAATGAAGAGGAAAGAAATCTTATCTAACTTCCACCAAGAATGGGAGGGCTAGGCATCTTCAACCCACTAATCCTTGCCAATATAGAACATCAAAACTCCCTGAGACTCACGTCTTCCCTGACAAACAACATCATGTCACAAGCTCAACAGGAGACTAACGTGGAGGAAATCAGAGAAATCAGAAGAAGCATATCAGCGGGAAGGGAAGATAGGCAGAAAGAGGAGCTTCGCGCTCTTTTAGTTAAGCTATGGAATAGTATGAAAAGAAAGATAATAATGGCACAGGAGAATGGTGCGTCCAATTGGCTGACAGCACTACCCATCGGGGCAAAGAGATTCAACCTAAACAAAAGAGAATTCATGGATGCCATTGCATTGAAGTATGGATGGCCATTGAAAAGGCTGCATAACAGATATTCCTTTGGTGCACAGTTTAGCCCTGCAAGTAGTGAGAATTCATTTGCATGAGGCATGACGAATTAAGGGATTTCACTGCCCAAATGCTTCGGGAGGTATGCAAGGGTGTGACCATAGCACCAAAATTACTCCCACTAGGAGAGGAACTTCATGCACCACACGTACAACACATCAGATGAAGCACGAGTGGATGTCAGTGCAAGAGGTTTCTGGACACGAGGACACCTGGCTTTCTTTGACATGTGAATAATTGATCCGATTGCCTCCTGTTACAATAACCTAACTATTGTGGCGTCCCACTCCAGGAATGAGAATGAGAAAATCAGAATGTACGAAGAACGTGTGCAAAATATGGATCAGGTGCTCATTCACTCCTATAACCATTGTGACTTCAGGTAGGGTGGATCCAAAGGCCAAAGGCATTCTACGTTCGTCTGGCAGAGGTGATGGCAGAAAAGAAACAACAACCAAAAAGTAGCATTGTATTGTGGATGAGATGTAGACTGCCATTCTCACCCTTAAGATCACCCCTCCTATGCCTGAGAGGTACCAGGTCCCAGCCGCCCAAATCAGCAAATGTACAAAACCTAGATTTTGAGCAGACTATAATAGATTGTAGGATAAATGAACTTCTATATTAGGTCTCCTTTGAATTATAAATAAAATTATATATAAAAGGGTAGTCGGCCACAGTCATTGGGGAGAGAGGAGCTAATGAACTGTGTCTGGGGGAGACAGGCCCTGACTGCTTCCACCACACATTTCCAAGAAGATGGAAATAGTAAATAAATAAATAAATAAATAAATATATAAATAAATAGATAAATAGATAATTAAGATAAATAACAAAATAAATAAAAAAGTAGTAGTTGTAGTATTAGTATTAGTATTAGTATTAGTATAAGTATCATCATCATCATCATCATCATCATCATCATCATCATCATCATCATCATCATCATCATCATCATCATCATCATCATCATCAGAGTAGTAGTAGTAGTAGTAGAAGTAGTAGTAGTAGTAGTAGTAGTAGTAGTAGTAGTAGAAGTAGTAGTAGTAGTAGTAGTAGTAGTAGTAGTAAAGAGCAACAAAAAATAGCAAACAATAGAATAAATAAACAAAGAAATAGATAAATAGATAAGTTATTTACTAAAACAAATTAATAGAAAAAGGTAGATGAAGTAGAGAAAAGTTGAAGACGAGAGGCAGATAAAAAAGCAAAGGGTTTTGAAGAGTGAGAGAAGACAGACGAGGCAGTAGCGTCCACTATGTCCTTTGGTCACAGGCTACAGTAGGTAACGATGAGAAGTTTTATGTACGTGTGTGGTTCACCATGGTCTTGCATCACATGTTAAACTTGTGATCGGCAGCTATTTCCCTTCTGGAAGAGAGCTCAGAGCAGTAGTCGTCACTCAGGTCAGGTTATCCGGGTAGCTGCTTCAGTTAGTGATATGGCGAGTGGTTGTGTTACCGTGTTCAGCGCCGATGAGGTAAAATCTCTACTAAGTAGAATTGAAGCCTTGGAGGATGCTGTAAAGTGCCTTAAAGAGGAGAATCGAGTTCTCCGCTTGAAGCCCCAAAATACGGAGGACAAAACTAGGTATGAGCTTGGATGGAAAATGACGAAAAAGAAGATGGAGATTAGTGGGAAAAAGTCCTCACCAGCCCTACTCGCTTGCAAGAACTCGTTTCAAGTTCTAGCGAATCTGCAGGAAGAAGAAGAAAATGAAACTCAAGAGAAGAAGGTAAGGGCAGACGCTGGATCCCTGCCCACAGGCAAGATTTTGGTTGTAGGAGACAGTCAAGTGATGTACTTAGACAGGGCTTTCTGCGATAAAGATAGGAAACGTAGGACGCAGGTGTGTTTCCCCGGCGCGGGGATGGGAGATGTTAGAGATAGGATTTAATAATGTTTAGTAGGGGAAGGTAAGGACCCTGTAGTTTGCTTAAGTGCCGGGGACAATTGTATAGGTAAGTTAGGGAGTGAGGAATTGTTTGCGCGGTTCCGGGATGCGCTAGACAATATTAGAAATAGAGGAGGTGTTCCTGTTGTATGTGGAACCCTTCCGAGGTGTAGAGTTGGAGGCATCTGGTATTCCAGGGCTATTACAATAAATTGGAGGCTGGCAAAACATTGTAAGGCCAATGGATGGGCATTTGTCGACAACTGGGACAGCTTTTACGGTAGAAACTATCTATATACTGTACAAGGGACGGGGTGCACTTGTCGCCCAGAGGATTTCGGCTCCTTGCTGAATCCCTTGAGCGAGAAGTAGGCATCCTACAGTTTTTTTCGGGTAGATTACGTGGGAGTAGGGGGGGGGGAAGTATCGGAATATAGTTTAGGCAATAGAAACAACTTAGAGAGGGACTGTGAAAAGAATCACCATAGCAGGTAGAGGGAAGATAAATTTAAAGTTTACTATACAAATAGCAGAAGGATAATTGATAAAATTGATTTGCTGCGAGGTAAAGCATGCGTAGGGAACTTCGATATTATAGCTATTACAGAGTCCTGGGTCAACATGGTTGATAAATATTTCCTTCCGGAAATCAAAATAGAAGGATATAAGATTTTTAACAAGGATAGGGTTGGCAGGAGTGGGGGAGGTGTAGCACTTTTTGCTAAAAATACAATAAACTGTATTATCAACAATTCGATTGAGGAAGAGGACTTTACGGAATTCATTGGGATAGAGACTATAGTCAAGAATAAGAAAGCTATTATTGGCGTCTTGTACAGACCTCCTAACCTCAGCATTGAGTAGACTGATCCCCTAATTCATGAATTTCACAGAGCGTCCCAGTATAAAAACGTTGTGATCATGGGTGATTTTAATTATAGAGACATTGACTGGGAAACTTTAATAGGGGATCAGGAAACAAAGAAGTTCCTAGATGTGATGCAGGATAATTTCCTAAAACAAGTGATTACCGACCCCACGAGAGGAGTAAATACTCTGGACTTAGTTTTAACTGATAATGATCACCTAATGAGTAACGTAAAAGTGGGAGATAGTCTAGGTTCTAGCGATCATCAAGAAATAAGATTTAATATTATCTAATATTGTTTAATATTATATATATATATATATATATATATACATATATAATATATATATATATATATATATATATATATATATATATATATATATATATATATATATGGGAAAGGTGGAGGGGGAAACACGGGTCTTTATCTGATTATCGAGTTGTTTCCACCTCCACCTTTCCCATAATTTGTCCCAATGTCTCTACACACACATACACACACACACACACACACACACATATATATATATATATATATATATATATATGTGTGTGTGTGTGTGTGTGTGTGTGTGTGTGTGTGTGTGTGTGTGTGTGTGTGTGTGTGTGTGTGTGTGTGTGTGTGTGTGTGTGTGTGTGTGTGTGTGTGCCTAGTTTTACATAGTTGTATTTTGCAGGAGAAGAGATATGCTCGTAGTGACTCGTAGTTGTATCTTTCCGCATCCAGTTCTTTCTTAAAATCATGTATAGTTTTAACACTCACTGTTTTCTCTTTCAATTTATTCCATGTATCTATTACTCTGTGTGGAAAGCTGTTCTTTTTCAAATCTCTTCTGTAACTGTCCTTCCTAAGTTCCATCTCGTGTCCTCTTGTGTTTCTTCTGTCCCATTTAAGTAGACTATCCCTATTAAGGATTTCTATCACTTTCATAATTCTGTAGATGGTTATCAAACCATCTCTTTCTCTTCTTTGCTCCAGAATTAGTAAGTTTAGTTTATCTAATCTTTGTTTGTATGTCAGGTTGCTAAGTGTTGGTGCCATCTTTGTCAATGCTCTTTGAATTCTTTTTATTTATTTCTGTTTTTTATTGTGCTGGGTGTCCATAGTGACGCTGCATATTCTAATTTTGGTCTTATCAGTGTAACTAGTATTCTCTTTACCATTTCCTCGTCCATATAGTCAAAGGTCACTTTTATTGATTTTATCAAATTGTAGGTTTTCCAACTATTTTGTTCACATGTTCGTCTGGTGACATATCGTTTCAGATAATTACTCCTAGGTCTCTTTCTGAGTTTACTTATGTAACATCCTTTGTCTCAATTTCATATCGACCCGATATTCTAGTTTCACTTTTTCCAAATTTCATTATAGTACATTTCTTAATGTTGAAATTCACTTCGTTCTTTTTACTCCATTTCCAGACTTTGTCCAGGTCTTCTTGAAAATATTTGCAATCTTCTTCTTTACTTGCTCTCTTCAATGGTTTCTCATTATCTGCAAAGAAGTTTATATAACGTGTGTGTGTGTGTATACGCGATATATATATATATATATATATATATATATATGTATATGTGTGTGTGTGTATATATATATATATATATATATATATATATAGAGAGAGAGAGAGAGAGAGAGAGAGATAGATAGATAGAGATAGATAGATAGATAGATAGATAGATAGAGAGAGAGAGAGAGAGAGAGAGAGAGAGAGAGAGAGAGAGATAGAAAGAGAGAGAGAGAGAGAGAGAGAGAGTTCTATCTATGCTTTCACTGTTGACACATCTCCAACATCTGGTCTTATCTGCTCTTTAACACCTGTCTTCTATCGTAAACAACTGTCTCACACCTGCTGTTCCTGTAACGCCTTTCAGTGACAG
>NC_134793.1:64945860-64948360 GCF_046742065.1 Oratosquilla oratoria | reverse complement strand
GGAGTAACAACCCGCAGCACAGCAATACTGAAATTATTTCAGACCTGGGCGGGATTCGAATCCAAACTGCCGTAGTGGTAGCCGGAAACTCTACCAACTGCGCCACTAGTCGCGGGTGTGTGTGTGTATGTGTGTGTGTGTGTGTGTGTGTGTGTGTGTGTGTGTGTGTGTGTGTGTGTGTGTGTGTGTGTTTGTGTGTGTGTGTGTGTGTGTGTGTGTGTGTGTGTGTGTGTGTGTGTGTGTGTGTGTGTGTGTGTGTGTGTGCGTGTGCTCGTGCGCGTGTGCGTGTGTATGTGTATGTGTGTGTGTATGTGCGTGTGTGTGTGTGTGTGTGTGTGTGTGTGTGTGTGTGTGTGTGTGTGTGTGTGTGTGCGAGTGTGTGTGTGCGTGTGTGTGTGTGTGTGTGTGTGTGTGTGTGTGTGTGTGTGTGTATGTGTGTGTGTGTGTGTGTGTGTGTGTGTGTGTGTGTGTGTGTGTGTGTGTGTGTGTGTGTGTGTGTGTGTGTGTGTGTGTGTGTGTGTGTGTGTGTGTGTGTGTGTATGTGTGTGCATGTTTATATACAATGTAGTACTGCGCCTAGTCCTGATGACAGTGATTTACATTGTTCCACAAAATTGAAATTATGGAGAACATTGTGAGCCAAATTTATCATTGCTGGCGCCAAATTTCGTGTGTGTGTGTGTTTATATACAAGATAGTACTGGGCCCAGTCCCGATAACAGTGATTTACATTTTTCCACAAAACTGAAATTATGGAAATGGCGTAGAATATTCGAGTCAATTACTCACATTTTTAGAAAGTTATTCCTCGATTTAATGAGAACATAGTCACGCAATAAAACGGTTCCTTGTATCTATGAGAACGTTATCATTCAATAAAAGTTTTTTTTTTATCCATGAGAACATGATCATGTAATAAAACGGTTTATTGCATCTTTGAGAACATGATCATGTAATAAAACGGCTTCTTGTAACCATGAGAGTATTATCATTTAATAAAACGATTCCTTATATCTATGAAAACCTTGTCATGAATAAGACGGTTCCTTGTATCCATACAAATATTATGCAATAAAACGGTTCCTTGTATCAATGTCATCCAATAAAAGGGTTCCTTTTATCCATGAGAATATTATTTCGTAATAAAAAGATTCCTTGTAGCCATGAGATTATAATGCGATTAAACGGTTCCTTATATCCGTGAAAATATTATATGCTATTGCTCAGCAAAAATGATCCTCGTATGCATGAAAGCTTTATATTCTATCATTCAATAAAACGGCTCCTCGTATTCATGATAACATTATTTTGCAAAAAAACGGTCTCTGCCGAAGGTGGTTCGTTGAGCCATATGGTACGCATTGCCTCCCCACTCACGCGCTTCCGACATCTCTCGCTTGGCTGTGCCCGTCCTGACATCTCCTCATTACTGCAGATCTCGTTGTAACAATCATGTAAGAACCGTGGTAACGCAGTTACTGGCCCTGGAAAATACGCAATTAGGGCCCAAGATGGCGGGAGATAAACGTCAAACAACGTGTATTAAAATCCAATCGAAAAAGTACTGATAACTATCGTGCGTGTTGAGCCGTTGTGCTTTGCAGCTTCAAATCCTTCCGACGGGATTTATCGATTCTTCGATCTCTTTAGCAGTAGAGACAACCTAAAGGAAAAAGGAAATCGGCCAAATGCCATGCATCACACTAGACAAAAACCGCTGAAACCTGTTAAAACCGGTTGTCAACTCTTCATGCATGAAAAGGGCATGAGAGAACATCACTTGACACGAAATATAGCCTAATTAATTCAGACACAACAATTACATTTCAATGTATGAACCTTTTGTTGTGAATACTGAGAATCTGGAGCGCTATAGAATTCGTTAAAACCATTAAATCGTTTGAAATTTGATAAAAAAAACTACAAGCAATTCCTTGCTTAATTCAAACCAGCAATGCCAAATGTTCTTTGTTGGTTGAGGATCTGAAACATTTTACAAAGATTAAACCCGTTTAACCGTATAAAATATACAAAATAGCGAGATAAAGTTTGCTTAATTCAAACTCAACAATTACAAAAATTCATAAGATGCACCCTTTGTTATAGTGACTACAGATCTGAGCAGTCCTAAAATCCGTTAAATCTGTTAAACATGTTCAAATTTCAAAAAAGAGTGGGGAGTAACAGAATATCTTGTCTGATTCGAAACTAACGATTGCCACCCTATTTAGTGTAAAAGTTAAACCAGAGATAAGAAAACCTGGTACAGCACGTGATTCCAGTTTAAGGTTTATGAGTTCGTAAATAATTTAGCCAAGGGACTGGCTCGAGGGGTTCCAGCTCTTACATGCAATACCTCCTCCCTTCTCCCTCCACCTTTCTCCTCTTCTCCCTTTTCCTTCTCTCCCCCTCTCCTCCTTCCTCCTTTCGCCCCTCCCTCTATTCATCCTCTCCCCCCTGCCCCCCTTCCTCCTTCCCCCTTCTACCTTTTCCTCGTCTT
>NC_134793.1:64940860-64943360 GCF_046742065.1 Oratosquilla oratoria | reverse complement strand
TTTCTTCACTCATTCTATCCATGTGTCCAAAGCATCCTAATACTTTTTCATTAACCCTATCTCCCTAATCCCATTTTACCCCTGTTCTCTTCACTTTCTCATTTCTCACACTTCTCAGGCATTTCATCTCAAACATATTCAAACTCCTTCTTTTCTTCTCTTATGGTCCATGTTTCTGCTCCGTAGTGCTGTCGGCACAATCACTCATTCATATAATCTCCTCTTAGCATCCATTCCCAAATTTCGTTTTCTCATTATACTTTTTATTATCCTAAAGCATTTAATCACTTCTCTCAATCTACATACTACCTCCACCCCCACTCCTCCCTTTTCTGCCACATTCGCACCGAAGTATAAAGAAATATCCACTTTTTCCAGGCTCTCTCCCTTATTACTCACTTCCAATCTGCTGCCACTTTTTTCCCTTGTACATCTCATCACCTTAATTTTACCTACATGTACATATACATACATACATGTATATATATATATATATATATATATATATATATATATATATATATATATATATAGACATATATATACCTTTTGGGCAAAGTCTTTCTCTTAAACAATTACTGTTGAATGCTAAAGCACATGTGGCATCAATGATTTTTAGAGAACATTTCTCTAACTTTCTAAGTATCATTTTCTCTTCATGGTTCAAACTCTGGAGGAAAGTACGAAAATCGTCAGAATGGTGTTCCATTTTATACCGACAGCTGTTTCAACCATTTCACATGGTCGTCTTCAGGGTAAAACTGAATACAAATGTGAAATACATTAGAATATAAAGGCCCGTGGGCCGTACAAACAACAGAGAAGAAAAAATGGTGGAATATGATTGGTGGGAATATGCGGGTGGTCGGCGCCAGGAAGGGGGCTTTAGTCCTATGATGGGCTTATGTCACGTCTTGTCGGGTTGTCACTTCCAGTGAGCAAATGTCTAGATGCACCGTCTCGCCGGGACCTACGGGGAACTAATGGCATGTCTTGTCGGCTTGGAACTTCCAGTGGGCAAATGTCACGGTGTGCGGGTCTGTTTTTCTCCTGGAAGGGAGGACATGATCCGATGACTTCTGGACGTTTAATGTAGGCTACTGCAAAGTAATACTAACCGTCTCGTCAATTATTAAGCGTCCGTAGTTAGAGTCTGAGTGAATTATTTCAGTGTCCCTGATAAGGTCTTCCAAGCGCGGCTTCTTGTTATGAGTGTCGATGTAATACTGGTAAATTGCTCCGTTGTTTTGGTGTGATAGTAGTTGCCTTCTTAAGGTGGTCATCGTGTGTCCGACGTAGATCATGTCGAGGGGCTTCCATGCCTCTTCAGAGCATTTCACATGGTCACAAGACGACCACGTGAAATGGTTGAAACAGCTGTCGGTATAAAATGGAACACCATTCCTACGATTTTTGTACTTTCCTCCAGAGTTTGAGCCATGAAGAAATGATACTTAGTAAGTTAGAGAAATGTTCTCTAAAAATCATTGATGCCACATGTGCTTTAGCATTCAACAGTAATATATATATATATATATATATATATATGTGCATATATATATATATATATATATATATATATATGTATATATATACACATGTATATATTTACATATATATGAATACATATACTGTATATATACCTATATATATCTAAATATAAATTTACATATACATATATATATCATATATATACATATATATATATATATATATATATATATATATATATCAAGGACTACTATTACACAGGACGTGCGCACCCAGATCCCTGGGTTCGCTAGCGGAGGCCATTGCTTTCTTTGTAACCTAACATTTTATATTGGACAAATATATCAAAACTAGAAACCTAACATTGTATATAGGACAAATATATCAACTATATACTTATTCAGTGCAGTGTAAGTTAATATAAACTTTTATAGTGAAATAAGAAACTATTCTTAAGGCACTGTTATGCTTTGAAATGCCAATTTTAGCCGGACTTAACAGATATTATTGTCTTGTTCAGCATCCTCAGTTTCTCAAGATGGTTCAGAAAAGATATTGCTGATAAGTACTTGGATCTTGTGTATGAAAAGGAATATAAAATGTGTGCAGATGACCTGAATAATGAGACTGTATGTCTTTCAAATGATGGGTGGTCTAACATCCATAATGAGCCCATAATATGTGTCACTTTAACAACATCCTCTTGTCAGATTTATTTAGTTGACGCAATATACACATCAAAGAAACCTCACACGGCTGGATATCTTCTAGAACTTGTACAAAATTCGATCAAGAAGGCTGAACAAGATTTTGGTTGTCACATTGGAAGTGTTGTGACAGACAATTCAGCAAACGTCACCAAGATGAGAAAACTCTTGGAGGAATCGAGTGAACCTGAGCATACCGCCCTTACATACGGCTTATACCGTTCCTTATATACTTGTGGCAAGTCTATATAACGCTGCTCCTTATATTGATATACTAAAAATGTCCTTTAGTAATCAGATCG
>NC_134793.1:64925860-64928360 GCF_046742065.1 Oratosquilla oratoria | reverse complement strand
CGCCAATTTTTACCCCCGTGCTGAATGCCAGTTTCAGGCCTGCCTTGGTGAGATTTTGTTCCATGACGTTTGAGCACTTGGAGTTGGGAACGGACAGATACCCACGGTTCTCATCATTAGCCTCTTTTCCTTTGACACCCCTATTTCTTATTTGTAACGCCTTTTCCTTATTTCTATATAAAAAGCCTGCTGGGTAATGTAATTTTTTGAAAATATTAAAAATGCAATTAATTTCCTCCTGGAGAAATTCCTCACTACATATCCTAAATGCTCTCAGGAAAAAGCCTATAACGATTCCACTTTTTATTTTGTTGTGGTGTGCGGAGAAGAAATGCACGATGTCGTTTTTGTTTGTGCATTTTCTGTGGACTGAAAATGCTGTCTTGTTACCACGTCTCCATACTACTGTGTCTAGAAAGGCCAGATGGTTATCTTTCTCACGTTCCATTGTGAATTGGATGTCACGTACTATCTTGTTTAACTCTTGTAACTTAACATCCAAATCAGTATCTGCGGGTGCGACGACGAGTACATCATCCACATACCGCATCCAGGTGGAGTCTTGGCCCATTATTCCTATGAAATTGTCTTTCTCTAGTACCTCCATGTACAGAGAGGCTAACACGGCACTGAGAGGACTTCCCATAGCAATTCACAATGGAACGTGAGAAAGATAACCATCTGGCCTTTCTAGACACAGTAGTATGGAGACGTGGTAACAAGACAGCATTTTCAGTCCACAGAAAATGCACAAACAAAAACGACATCGTGCATTTCTTCTCCGCACACCACAACAAAATAAAAAGTGGAATCGTTATAGGCTTTTTCCTGAGAGCATTTAGGATATGTAGTGAGGAATTTCTCCAGGAGGAAATTAATTGCATTTTTAATATTTTCAAAAAATTACATTACCCAGCAGGCTTTTTATATAGAAATAAGGAAAAGGCGTTACAAATAAGAAATAGGGGTGTCAAAGGAAAAGAGGCTAATGATGAGAACCGTGGGTATCTGTCCGTTCCCAACTCCAAGTGCTCAAACGTCATGGAACAAAATCTCACCAAGGCAGGCCTGAAACTGGCATTCAGCACGGGGGTAAAAATTGGCGACGTTGTGAGAAATAAAATTAGAAACAAAATAGAAAACGAAGACAACAGTTTAATTGATAGAATTCCTTGTAAAACCTGCCCCGCTAGTTACTATGGCGAAACTAGCAGAGGAATTCACAAGCGGACAACTGAGCACAAAAATGACATCAAAGCCCACCGGACGTCTAACTCTTTAGTGGTACACATCGACAAATTTGGCCACTTGCCGGATTGGGAAAAAACAGAGGTGCTCCATACTGGACTCGATAGAAAGGAAAGGAGGACAATTGAGGCAGCATACATTACCTCACTCCCATGCAGCAACCATCGGGACGGTTTCGTCAAGCTGGCGAGGATAGCAAGCGGACTAATCATCCATGAGGCAAGACGAAAGAGAGATGGCAGCAGCATTGACCGAGGGGGAACGGGGTGAGCTGTGCGGGTATATAAGTTGTCATTGTTCTATTTGTGTACACTCTGAAGAAGTCCTAGTTGGACGAAACGTCAGAAATAAAACTTCAACGGATTCTTGGCGTTTAAACTCACCACCCTACCACTCATTCTGTCTTCACACCTCAACATATATATATATATATATATATATATATATATATATATATATATATATATATACTGTATTAAATACGACAGCATTTTGGCAATGATTAATCTTCTTACTGATTTTTTTTTTTTCACAGTAGATCTCATTTCGGGGAGTGAACAAATACAAGCCTTCCGTAGTCTTCCATATTTAATTTGACGTTTCGACTTCAGGCAGTCATCTTCAGAATAGTTTACAAGAATTAAGTCACAGATTTTCAAGGCTGCATGATACACAATTGATAATATTGTACAGACAACGTGGATTAGATATAGGCTTCTTATCTATCTATGTATCTATCTATCTATCTATATATATATATACATGTATATATACATATATATATACATATATCATATACATATATATGTATATATATATATATATATATATATATATATGTATATATTATACACATGCACAACATGCCTGGTACTAAAGACTGAAGGGAATGTAAGAAAAGACTTTTAGTAGAAGATTCGGTCTTTCTTGTTGAAACCACCCCAGCCCTGCACGAGACTCTATCGGTCTTTGGGGCCCCGGGAAAACCAAGTCCATTCAAGTAGTGGACCATGATTTATACCATGTATTTATTGCCTCGTCTCGTGTAATTTGTACGTATGATGATGAATTGAAGGCTTATGTACCATATTTAGTGTTATGGTATATTTATGAAGTGCCTGTGAGTGTGAGGATGTGCGTTTGTGTACGTTTGTACATACGTTTGTGTGTACGGTTGTGTGTAAGGTTGAGTTGGTGTTATCGTGTGTATGTTTGTGTGTACGTTTGTGTTCTTGTTTGTGTGTTCGTTTGT
>NC_134793.1:64910860-64915860 GCF_046742065.1 Oratosquilla oratoria | reverse complement strand
ATATATGTGTGTGTGTGTGTGTGTGTAAATATATATATATATATATATATATATATATATATACATATACATATACAGGGTGACACAAAAAAATCGGAAGCTTTTGAAAAATTCAACATAAAAAAAATATTGTCAGCAATTGAACCAATATAACTTGACTTTTAAGAGACTAATCCAAATTGTCAATGTTTGATAATTACGTCCTGTAGATGGCATTCTCCTGTACGTATGCATTATTTCAATCTGCTGTTGAGGTTCCTCATTGTTCACTGCAACATCTCAGCTGGAATACCTCGAATTTCGTCTTGAAATCTTTGTTTCAATTCATCCATTGTCTTTGGCCGAGTCGTGTAGACCCGACTCTTCATGTAGCCCCACAAGATTAAATCACAAACGGACAAATCACAAACGGACAAACGGACAAATCGGGTGTCACTAAATCTTGAGATGACATGGTTACCGAACAATTCTTGCACTGCTGTCATTGATTGCCTTACAGTGTGCAATGTCGTACCATCCTGTTGAAACTAGGTTTCTTGAAGTTGTGGAAAATTGTTCAATGCAGGTGCTACAAAAGATTGCAACATCTCAACATACTGATACGAAGTGACAGTCACTGTGCTCCTCTAATCATTTTCGAAAAAGTAAGGTCCGATGACCCCGTGTGACGAAACTGCATACCATATTGTCACATTGTTGACATGTAAAGGATGTTCATGAACTTCTTTATGGTTGCTGTCAGCGCAATAACGATAGTTCTGCTTATTCACGTAACCTGTGAGATGAAAATGGGCCCCATCTGACATTCACAGCTTATCCAGAAATTCATTGTCCTCGTTTATGCTTGTCATAATTTGCTGAAAGAGTTGTAAGCGCAACTGGTGATCGTTCTTCTTTAGTTGTTGCAAGATCTGGAGCTTGTATGGATGAAATTTTAAACCCAAATGAAGAATTCGGCGAAAACTCTCTTGGGACACATTGACCACAGCTGCTTGATTACGAACTGAATGACGTGGGCTCCGTAAGATTGAAACAACAGATTCGATATTATGTGGAGTACGAGCACTTTTCGGTCGTCCTGTCGGTTGCTTTTTTAGAGCAGATCAAGTCTCTTCAAAGTTTTTAACCCAAGTTTTTATTTCGTGTTTCGAAGGAACCCAACAATGACGTCCTAAGTTTAAAAAACGTCGGAACTCCCTCTGCGCAGCTTCCAAACTATCATCATTTTTGTAAAACATTTTATGGTAAAAGCACGCTGTCGACCATTCCACTACTCCATGGTTACTAAATGGCGAGAGTGTTTACAGCTTAAGGTCCCTGTTACGCAGTGCTGCCAACTGTACATGCCTACCACAACGTATTCATAAAATTTCTGTTTTTCTGTACATACACACACACACACACACACACACACACACACACACACACACACACACACACACACACACACACACACACACACACACACACACACACACACACACACACACACACACACACACACACACACACATACACACACACACACACATATATATATATATATATATATATATATACATATATGTATGTATGTATACATATGTATATATATATGTGTATATATATATATATATATATATGTGTGTGTGTGTGTGTGTGTGTGTGTGTGTGTGTGTGTGTGTGTGTGTGTGTGTGTGTGTGAATGCGGGTGTGCATATTAACATGTAAATATATATATATATATATATATATATATATATATATATATACATATATATATATATACACATATACACTGAATGGTTCCCAGTGATCAATTAGTATCTTCTTTCAACTACAAATCACTTTAATTCCGTGCCATCGCATTCGAGACTGAAGAATCGCTCGATGGAAGCATCCGTTGGAAATTGAAACGTGGACGAGCCGAGGATTCGAACCCAGCTAACCCGTAACAAAGTTACAGTGACTTAAACCAATACACTATCAAGAGAGATATAAATTGAGTACGACTTTCTTATATTTGTATGCTCGAATTACATACACCTACACGAAATATCGCGTTCAATCTACCTCCGCAATGATTGTGCATTTAGTTAGTATGTGCGCGTGGGAAATATTATACATACATACATATATATATATATATATATATATATATATATATATATATATATATATAATACACGAGGCGTGTTTTTTAAGTACCGTTTTGAATTGAAAATGAAGCAAACAAACTTTGCGTAACAATTTTATTTTTACATGAAAGCCTGTACTGTAATTTATTTTTTAACATAATTTCCACCAATATTATGGCATTTATCATATCGTACATCCTACTTTTGAATATTATCCTCGTAGAAATCAGCCGCCTGATTAGAAAACCACTGCAACACGGCCGTTCTGACATCTTCATCGATAGTTTAAGTGTTTTGTCACAATTTCATAAACCACGATTCTTGACACTTCAGGAAACTGATCAGCTAATGACGAAATCGTAAAGCGTCTGTTTTCTTTCACCTTTTCACCAAATTTCTGAACCAAACCATCAGTAATGAGTGAAGGTCGTCCACTTCGTTCCTCATTATGCACATTTGTACGGCCATCTTTAAAAGCTCTTAACCATTTCCGCACCATCTTATCACTCACAATGTTTTCCCCATACACTTCACTGATCTGACGATGAATTTCAGCCATTTTCACGCCTTTAGCAGTAAGAAAACGAATCACAGCGCGTATTTCACAGTCGGCGGTATTCTCAATCGGAGGGGGCATTTCAAATACTAACAAACAAACTTAAACAGGGTCAGATGATTCCGTAATGGCGGCTGTGGCTAGCCAAGAGATAGCGGTACACAACGCGCATGCGCTAAGTGCCGACCGCAGCGCCACAACGGCGGAATTTCAAAACGGTGCTTACTTACAAAACACGCCTCGTACATTTTAGGGTGATGTAAAAAGACTGCTTATCTCAAAATCTTAGAGATACCCTCCAATTTTATTCAATTTAGCATAAAAACTTTATGTGCAAAGTTTCAGCACAAGTGAAGACATTTCCGAGGTTGCTACAATCCGCTGAACATCTTGTATGTGGTTATTTTTTTTCTATCTCGCCCTCCCTTTATGTAGAGTAATTGTGCCAACAGCACTGTATGGGGCAGAAACGTGGAACATAAGAGAAGAAGAGAGAAGGAGTTTGAATGTGTTTGAGATGAGGTGTCTGAGAAGTATGGTGGGGGTTACTAGGCTAGATAGAGTGAGAAATGAGGAGGTGAGGAGGAGAACAGGGGTGAAAAAGGATTTGGGAGATAGGGTTGATGAAAGAATATTAGGATGGTTTGGACACATGGAAAGAATGAGTGAAGAAAGACTAGTAAAAGAGGTATGGAAGGCAGATGTGGAGGGAGTGAACATGAGGGGACGTCCTAGGATGAGGTGGATGGATGGGGTGAAGGGGGCTTTGGGGAAGAGGGGAATGTCTGTTGAGGAAGGAAGGGAGAGGACGGAAGACAGAGGTGAGTGGAGAATGGTTGTATATGGATGATGTTGTGACTGCATGAGGAGGAATGGGCGGGGTGGGTGGGGGGTGGGGTAGTATGTGTGAGTAAATTTTGACGCAGCCCGAAGGGATTTCTCCCCGTCCTCGCCTTATATGCAAAGGGGGACGGAGAGGGGGGGTCGCCGATTAAATGAAGCGGCCTTGCTGTGGATGTACTGTGTCTTGCGGCACTGCTTCTGACCCAGGGCGGTGGGCAGGGTGCAGGGATGACCCGTCATCCAGGAGGTGCTCAGATGAGAGGAAGGGTGGGAGGGGTGTGGAGTGTATTTAGGGATGAAATGGGTGGGAGTGTTTTTATGCCTTTCCCTTTTTGGCTACCTTCCTTGGAAGGGGGAAAAAGCCTTGGTATATGTATGTATGTATGTAAATGTTAGAATGTAGATTTGTTCAAAACTTGTAGTCATCAACACATAGTAGTCATTACAGATTCTAAATCGCCTTCCGTAACCCTTGCCTCCTCATCCCCTTCTACACACAGATGCTGTGGCTGCAGCTGGCGTCTAGCTGAGTCACTTAGTACCATCACTGTCTTCGCTGAGAGTAGTTATGTTGCTGTCGTACTCATGGAGCGGCCTACGCGTCACAAAATAGCTGTCTGGCTCATAGGACATCCTATAGAGTCCCATAAAGAGACCCAGCTTCCATCTAAGGGGGAAACAATGGCGCTGCTGTTTTGTCTGCTGCTAGAGATGTTATGTAAGTGTGGTAAAAGGCACGCATCCCAACAGTGTTTAAATGTCATATGGTGGAAAAAATAAAGAAACTTTTCAATGCGTGGGAGAAACTAAAAAAAAAAAGAACAAAAATAATAAGAAGTAATCATCTGCTCTGCTTCAGAAACATTATGAATGGAAAAATTATTTGATTGATCGGTTTGATATTGCACAAGCAAATGCTTTTGACATGATAAAGAAGATGAAGATCATGAGTTTCTGATGCTGCAACGATATAAAGGACGAAAAGGTAAAATGTTGGAGTAGATAAAATTATTTCACAAAAGGAAGAAATCATTAGCGATAAGGGAACATCGCTTAAAAAGAAAAAAAGAAAAAGGGAAACTACCAATTTTGAAAAAGCAGTGCTCTCGAGTTCAAGTTCATCAAGTTTGAATGAAACAAGTTCAACATCAGACGAAGAATTTGTTGTCGACCCTCAGTAGCCATCAACTTCGAGACACAGTAAATCAAATTATAAGGGAATAAAACTTTTGGGATCCTCAATGCTTGCATCACTTGATGCTACATAATTAAGTGATACAGCTGCTTCTGAAATGTTGATCCCAGCAATCTGTATCCTTGGGCAAAACCCAAAAGAATATAGTGTTAGCTATTCATCAACATGAAGAGCGAGACAAAGAAACCGCAAGGCAATTGCAGAAAATTTGAAGCAGGATTTCAAAACAAATTCTCTTCTTCAAATATACTGGGATGGCAAACAAATTAAAGATATTGCTGATCATGAA